>NW_022103920.1:86897521-86919454 GCF_000313985.2 Echinops telfairi
CCTAATAAAATGTTAAAAAAAAAATACCAAATCATTATGATGTCAGGGATGCTTTGAATTGTATTTCTGTTTCCTAAGGCACTGTGAGCTTAATGAGCATTTCTCAATCGTGGATTTCAGGCCACTCAGTAGCAAATGGAGAGCAGTGGGTGGTTCGGGAGTGAAATTCTCACCACCACCACCACCACCACCACCCCTGTGGGAGATCCATGTCCGATTCTCAGCCACAGGCTCTTACATTATCAGCAGAGGCTTGTGTGTTGCTCTAAGGCTGACTATCTTCCATCAGAGCTTCGAGACTGAAAAGACTAAGAAGAAAGGCTTGGTGATCTACATTCCAAATCAGCCACCTTAAACCAGGAGGGTCTGATGAGCAGTGGTCACGAGGATAGCCGGGACCGAGCAGCCTTTTATCCCGCTGTGCATGTCACTCATATGAGCAAGGGCCAGCTTGGTGGGAGTAACAAGATCAACAAGAAAAGCTAGTCCAGATCTGTTCCTCTTTCAGCCCTGCCCCTTGACCTCAGTCTATCCCCCTGCCCCACCCCCAGGCATCTCCAGACAATGACTGAGCCATTGGTCATCAGTCACCCATGGCTGTGTCCTTAAGCCAATAACACACTCGGGGGGTGTTAGCTCCCAGCACACCAGCTCTCCCCACCTTGTTGGACAAAAGAGCAAACTTTGCCTTAGTGAAGGTGTCTCTTCCTTCCTCCTCGCTGACATGCCCAGTGTCACCACTCCATCCACAGTGGAAGGAAATGAAATCTCCTTGGCCCAGCCTGACCGAGGCTTGTAGGTTTCCACCCAGCGTCTGAGCCTTCTAGGGAATTACACGTGGATTGTGTGATGGATTCCCTTGCATCGCCTAGCCATTGCCACCAAGTCTGTCATTGCACTTCTCGGGTTGTCCTCAGGGTGCCAACCCTACCCAAAGGGTATGCTCCTGCAGCTTCGGCAGCTCCTCTCCTTCAAGGGTGCAGGGCAGACCCCTCGGTGCGTTGCCATTGTCAGTAGCTGAAAAGTGTTATTCAACCACTTTTGGCCAAAGCCCCTTGAGATTTCTTTTCTTTGGAATTAACATTGGTGTCACGCTTTAGAAATCCATCTGATTCTCTCCTGCAGTGTAGTCAGAGATGGGAGGCCGTGGAGACACGTAGATGCTTTGATCCGTGCTACATCGAAAGCCCGTGGCAAGTTCAAGTTGTGAACCCACTGGAAGATGTTTGGGATGCTTTGAGACGGCTAGCTATAGTTTGTAATAATTGACTTTTGCGTCTATTAGTCTAGCACAGGCATTGGCAAAGTGCTGTCTGCATCTGTGTTTTGTTTTGTTTTGGGAAATAGAGTTCTGTTGGAGCCCAGCAGTGCTCCCTGGTGTCACACTGGCAAAGCTGAAGAACTCAGGCAGAGGAGGTAGGGTGCTCAAAGCTTATCTCCCTTAGTCCTGACCTCTGCTCTTACACTAAAAATTACTTTACAGAATGAGTTCATAGACACAAAGCACTTAGAACAATGCTTGCTGTTTATATATCAGAATTATTCATCCTTAATCTGTACCACCTCCCCCTCCCAAGCACTCTATATGTATTAACTAAAAGAGGGGAATTTTGGAATTTGGACCCTATAATTTAGGCTGAATTGATCTCAAGCCACTTTCATAAAACTGTTTGGCCTTTATTTAGCACTGTGCTAGGCGGAAATATGCACCTCTGATGGTGATAACACATCGGGCTGATAAAAGCAAGGTCCACGGTTCAAAACCAGCAGCCACTCCATGGAAGAACGATGAGGCTTTCCATTCCTACAAAGATCCCCACGCAGACATCCCCGGGGTGGCTCTGCACTGTCTGTGGGGCCGCTCTGGGTCAGAACTGACTCGGCAGCAGTGAGTTTGGTTCTGGTTGTTTAGATGCAAATGTTAGTCTTTAATTTTACCGTCTTTCAAATTCTGTCACTCTTTTCATCTATTTAAGTAGATGAGTTTATTCATCAGTTTCAACCCTTAATCTACTGACATTTCTGGGAAGGGAGAGAAAAAACAAAACTAATAGGGACAAGAATGAAAATGATAGATTTTCTCGGCTATTTCCAAAGTACAGGGTCATTTCACCCAAATACCATTAAGCTTGGAAGGAAGGGCTTTACTCACAAGAAAGAGGAATTAAATGTGCATACTTATCCACTCTCACCCTCCCTGCCTCCCCTCGAAATTTAGTTAGGATTAGTGTTCCCTGTATTTAATTCTATTCTTTGGGTACTCAAGCTCTTTGAGCTTAAAAGGAATGTTCTGAGGAGAATAATGAAGATGAATTGCGCATTGGGGAAAATGGGGCCCAGGATAAAAGGCTAAATGAGCACAGTTTTTAGTTTGAGGAAGAATGGGCAACCGGGTGGCCAAGCAATGGTTTCTGATAAATGAAAAACTCAAGCTCAGCCATTAAGTCGGTTCTGACTCATAGCGCCCCTCTAGGACCAGGCACAACAGCCCTGTAAATCTGCAGGATTAGACGGCCTCACCTTTCTCCAGAGAGCATCTGGTGGTTTCGAACCGCTAACCGTCTAGACAGCAGCCCTATGTGCAACCACTGTGCCACCAGGGCTCCACTCTAATAAACGAAGGCATCTTCTTCAGGAGGTATTCCCACGGGGCTTCTCTGCACTGCCGACAAGATGGGAAATAGCAGATCTGGAAGCGAGAGTGATGTGATGAGGGGCCATCGGGTGAGTGTGGACTCCGAGTCACCCAGGCAACAGAGTAAAACTTCCCCACGGGATTTTCTAGGCTATCATCTGTATCATACTTTACTTTTTCCTAAAGGCGGAAGTGCAGAGGATGGACAGGTTGACCCATTGCATGTGGTTCCTTGCCCCCAGTGAATGGCCTGGCTGGCCAGTGTCACCTCCCTGGGACTTGGTTTGCTGGGAGGAAAGAGCCCATTTCCCCTGTCGTGGTGGGGTGCCGGAAGATGAGAGCAACGCTCTGGCCAAGAAAGTGGCTTGTCTAAGCCAGAGCAGTGTGCCCAGCGGGGATGGCCAGACAAAGATCCCTGGGGTGGGTATTAGGAGCCAGCACATAGAGCCAAGCAGTCATGGTGCCAGAGAAGATGTCTCAAGGAAGAGGGCAAAGTGAGCTGTTGTGCAGATGGCTGGGCCAGCTGGAGGTGCCAGTGCCGCCGTTGCTGGACTCGGGTCTTCCTGGAAGCCTGTTGGGAGAGGAGACCATGGCTCATGGAGAAGGCCCAAGCTTCTTGGGAGGTGTTCGTTCTTTTAGAGCAGTGGTTCTCAACCTTCCTGATGCCATGGCGCTTTAATACAGTTCCGCATGTTGTGGTGGCCCCGTATGTGGGCGTATCTGCATGTGGGGAGACCCGCCTGGAGACAGAGGAGCGGTGTCTCTGTTCCTAAGACCATCGGAATTCTGGTCTTAGGCGAACCCTGTGAAAGGGTTGTTCGACCCCCAAAGAGGGCGTGATCCCCAGGTTGAGAACCGCTACTTTGGTGCTTTGGGGAACTGCTGCCCAGGGCAGTGCTTCCAGTCCTGGGAAGGTGTCAAAATCATCTGTGGAGACTCCACCCACTGGGCCCGGCCCTGGCAATTCGGACTTCATGACAATATTACCTAGGAGGCTGCTGTGAGCAACAGGAACCAATTCTATCTTAAACAATTGGGGAGTGGAGGGAGGGTTGGAGGGATTTCCCTCAATGGAAAGACAAATTGAACAAAGGGTTTTGAGAAGGATGGCAGGTCTAGGGTCCCTCTGGGCTGTAGAGGTGCTGGGGTGGGTCCAGGGCCAGAGCCCTCAGGTAACCCTCCTGCTTTTACATTATGCTCCCTTCTCTGCCTCAGCTTGTCCTGGGGAAAGGCATAATGGCTCTTTCTGATTTGGGTGGCTATGAAGATTAAATGGGCTAATATGTCTAAGCATGCCTCGCACATCGTTTGCTCTCAATAACTATTAATTATTTTATTATTATGCTCTCCCACGAGAGTCAGCTCCAACATTCTCTCCTGTTTCTGCTCAAGCTGGGAGTGCTAGAGACCGAGCAGCCACATGGCTCTTGTGGGTCCATGTCTTCACCTGGGTTTCCAGGGTCTTCAAGGCTTTCCTCTCAGAGACCTGCAGAGAAGCTCCACAGAGAAAGGAGGACATCGGGTTTGTCCTGTGACCCCCAAGGCCTGAAGCTCTAAGTGTGAGCCACCAACACTGCCAACCTTGCCAACTAGGGTGATGTTGACATTTCTGAGAACCCCAGAAAGGTGGCGACAACGTGGGGGCAGAAAGCAGACCTACCTTTCCATCGTTCTGTTACTTCCATGGGCGGGTGTGCTCTGTGCAAGACCCACCACTGGGTCCGGGGGAGCCCGAGGGGCAGCAGGAGCCCTTCCCTCAGGAAACTCAGTCAGAGGGAATCAGGCTCACCCAGCTCGTTCATGAGAATCTAGAAGTTGAAAGAATGTGTAAACCAGATGTCAAAGAAAAGTGCCTTGAGCCCTTTCAACTTAGCCCACTGGCAATCTTTGACTCTTTTAAGGTTTACTACAAATGGTATGTCCAATTAGTTTTTATGATATGAGGGGTACCCCCCCAAAAAAAATGGAATTGTGCTGGGCTGAGCAGAGCTTTCATAGCATGCATTTTTTCCTGCTAGGCGAGCAACCAGCAACTCGCTATGAGTTAATGCACCCAGTGGCATCAACTGGGAAAGTTCTCTCTTGTCACAGTGAGGTTTTTTTTCATAAACACAGTTGCACTCGAACCTTGTTTTGTGTGATGGCTGATTTGAGAGGACAGCAGCAGCTGTGAATTTGTTTCCTGCTCAGGAAAAATGCCACAGAAACTATTGTGATGTTGAACACAGCTTACAAGGACAGCGCTAAGGGAAAAACTCCCATGTGCAACTGGTTTTCTTGTTTCAAAAAAGCTGAAATGTCAATGGATGACAAACCTCTTTCTGGACGTCCATCAACTTCCAGAACGGACAAAAATGTCAACTCATACATTTGGAGTTCATTCCACCAGGTTAGACTGTTAATCAAGCTTTCGATTTAGAGGTTCTGAAAAGATAGCATAACAGTGTGAGACAAAAAAGGCCTGGTTTGTGGCAGACGGGCTGGTTTTGCCAACACGACAATGCACCTGCTCACGTAGCCATCTCAGTGCACCGGTTTTTGAAAGAAAAAAACCCAGCATGCCCCTCTTGCCCCATGCACCTTACTCTGCATGTGACTTCTTTGTGTTTCCTCGATTGCAGAGGGACATGAAAGGACAGCGATTTGATGATGTATAAGAGATGAAGAAAAAAGGAAGGGAAGTGCTGTCAGCCATCCAAACAGATGAGTTTGGGAAAAAGGTTTCCAAGAATGGAATTGCAGATTTGACAAATGTACTAAGTGCAATGGAGAGTACTTTGAAGGTGATAAGGTTGTTTTGAAAAACAATTGAAATACATAACTTTGGGGGGCGGGGATCCGTTGGGTTTTTTTTCAGGTACTCCCTCATTTGCTCATCCAGACAGGAGCGGGGAGTCACCACATCCGTAGTAGCCAGTCAGAATTCAGAAGGTAATGCCACAGGGATAATAAGACCTGAGCGTGGAGCGGAAAAGAACCAGGAGAGTGCTATTTGCATGATTCCCACTCCACGCTGTCGCTTGACTAGCAGGGTGTGCATTGCAGAATCTGCGCTTCCTTTCCCTCCCTTTCAATGGAGAGCCGTGATTTCTAATTAGAAAGGAATTACCTATGGTTACTTATTTATTTTCTGGATGAAATGGCCCCAATATCACCAGTACAAATCCCCAAGGAAAGGCCTTTCCTCCCCAACTTGATCAATGTCTCAGAGAAAGCCCAGCAGTCGAGTAGCCTTGGGTAGGAGGTTTCAAAATAGGGTTTTAAAATTATTTCTATTAGGCTAAAAACTTAACATTTACCAGCTGCTAAGGGATTATAAAACAGCTTTCTTTTTCCAGTAATTGGAAACCTTGTTTACAGAGGACTTGCAATATTCTTTAAATGTCTTTGTGTTGAATACAAAAGAACCGGTGTTTATCTAAGCAATGATAATCTGCCTATAAAGCAAACTCATTGCGGATTATGCTTCCTGTCTCTCGGGATGCAGCTGTCCACCCCACTGTTCTTTCAGAACTCGGCAGGACGCTCAGAAGTCTCCTTTAAAATTAGAAGAATAAATTGAAAAAACAATACACCAGGTAGTTGGGGAATATGTATATTGTAATTCTAATTTGAAAGGAATACTGGAAGGCAAATGCTTTCCAAGCTTTCATTTGTTGACTCATGGATGGAATTCCATTCATTCCAAAGAGACTTTAAAGTGTTGGGTCCTGGCAAGGAAATATTAACGGCCATTCAGACAATCTAATATACGAGGAGACTTTAAGAACGCGTGGAAAGCATCCACTGACTTTGAACTGCATTTTCCCATAGACCTTCTGAAGCCCCTCGTATTGGCACCCTAGCCCCTGGGTGCATCTAGTGAATGTGCTTGGGTGCCAAGTGGAAGGTTGGAGGTTTGAGTCTACCCAGAGTCACTTCAGAAGACAGGCCAGGTGAGCTGCTTCCGATGTCAGCCATTGAAACCCTAAGGAAGAACAGATTTGGAATCAACTCAACAGCAACTGCTGCTAATATATAGTCAGTGCTAGACCCTTTGAGCAAAGCATGGAGCACAGTGGTTCTGCATAGATGGCCCAAGGTTCTAGACCAGGTTCAGTCACTTCCTCACGCTGTGACCTCCAGTGGGTTGTTGAATAAACTCACTCACTGTCATCAAGTCCGTGCTGACTGACAGCCACCCTACAGGACAGGGTAGAACTACGCCTGTGGGCTTCTGAGACTGTAACTCTTTTCTGCAGTAGAAAGCCCCGCCTTTCTCCTGGTTGCTGAATAGCCCTCCGTAAAATAATCATATGTTCTTAGCTCAAAGGGTTGTTTTGATGCTTATGTGAGATACGCTGCATGTGAAGCTCGAACTAATTGCTTAGATGTTATGCATAAGGTTTTCACAAGTGGGCAGACAACTCCTTCTTGGTAGTCTCTTCTTAGTCTGGAAGCTCAACTGAAGCCTGTTCATTCAATTGACCCTGCTGGCATTTGAAATACCAGTGATATCACTTCCAGCACCAGAGCAACACACAAGCCACCACTGTGTGACCCACTGACAGACAAGTGAAGTAGAGGGGCAGCAAAAGAAGGCTCTCAATGGGATGGACGGACGCCATGGCTGCCTCAATGGGCTCAAGCAGAGGAACAATTGTGAGGAGGGCACAGGCCTGGGCAGTGTTTCGTCTGCTGTGCCGAGGGTAGCTATGGGTCGGAATTGACTCGATGGGACCTGTGGTAGTTACATAATCTCCCGTCGACTTGAGGGTGTTCAGAGTGAAGGGGTGGAGTTTAGCTTGTCAATCATGTCACAGTTGGATGGCCTCCTTTGGAGACATGATGGAGATAAATAGCTCACTGGAGGCCGGACCCTCTTTCTCTGCCTTCCCTTTCTTGCTGAGGAGACACACTCAGGGGCCGGAGGAGCCACGTGGAGACGCTTCCGCCGTCACTGGATCCACAAGACGTTCTACCACTGGCCAGTGATCTTCCCGCACTCGGCACCATTGCACATGCTGCAGGAGTCTCGAGAAGATGAGCTAATCACGAACGTACAGACGTGATCTGGACTGGGCTGGGATGGTTTTTTTTCTCTCTCTTTTTTAAATCATTTTATTAGGGGCTCATACAACTCTTATCACAATCCATACACGCATCAGTTGTGTAAAGCGCATTTGTACATTCATTGCCCTCATCATTCTCAAAACATTTTCTCTCCACTTAAACCCCCGGCATTAGGTCCTCATTTTCCCCTCCCACCCCGCTCCCCCCTCCCTCATAAGCCCTTGATAATTTATAAATTGTTATTTTGTCATATCTTGCCCTGTCCGATGTCTCCCTTCACCCACTTTTCTGTTGTCCGTCCCCCAGGGAGGAGGTCACATATAGTTCCTTGTAATTGGTTCCCTCTTTCCTACCCACTCTCCCTCCACCCTCCCAGTATTGCCACTCACACCACTGGTCCTGTAGGGCTCATCCGCCCTGGATTCCCTTTGTTTCCGGTTCCTATCTGTACCAGTGTACATCCTCTGGTCTAGCCAGACTTGCAAGGTAGAATTCGTGTCATGATAGTGGGAGCGGGGAGGAAACATTTAGGAACTAGAGGAAAGTTGTATTTTTCATCGTTGCTACATCGCACCCTGACTGGCTCATCTCCTCCCCGAGACCCCTCTGCAAGGGGGTCTCCAGTGGCCTACTAATGGGCTTTGGGTCTCCACTCCGCACTCCCCCCATCATTCACTATGGTAAGATATTTTGTTCTGATGATGCCTTATACCTGATCCCTTCGACACCTCGTGGTTGCATAGGCTGGTGTGCTTCTTCCATGTGGGCTTTGTTGCTTCTGAGCTTGATGGCCGCTTGATTACCTTCAGGGCTGGGATGTTTTATTGATGCATAACTGCTTCTTGATATAGATCTCTCTTACACACATATGAATGTCTCTGGATTGGTCTCTCTAGTCAAGCCGGCCGAACACAGCACCTAATAACAACCCCTATTTCGACATCTTTCAAGCCCCATAGTGGTGGTTATTTTTTGCATTCCTCATCTCATCTAGTCTTAGAAACAGCCTGATGAAACAGACCATTTTTTTATAGCTCTAGGTTTATTGAAAAATAAGAGAAAATGAGATGCAAAGCCATCAATAAGCTAATCACACGCTCCTTTGACAAGTCCTCATGATCAGGCACTTTCAAACTGCAGTGTCTTTACAGATCCCCTGGGGAGCTTACTAAAATGCAGAATCTGAATCTCTGACCACCTCCAGCCCCTGATTGATGCAAATAGCATGCTAGACTGCTAACCAAAAGGTTGAAAGACCCGGTCCATGTTCTGGTGCTGTGGAAGGAAAGCTGGCTGATCGACTTCCAAAACATCAGCCATGGAAAGCGCTCTGGAGCACAGTTCTACTCTGACACACGGGGTCGTGGTGAGAGGGGATTGGACAGGTAACAACCCCCAGGAGGGATGCCAAGCCTACTATTGCAGTTCACACCTTGACCAGCAAGGTGATTGTAGATGTAGGCTGGGTTCTCCCATATCAGTTTTCTTTTGAGTGGACCCATTGCATCTATAATTGCCCCCACCATTTCCCTGAGGAAGGGGCCCTGCTGGTGCTGTGGGTTAAGTATTTGGCTGTTAACCACAGGTTGAGGGTTCAAACCCATTCACTACTTCAAAAGGAGAATAATGAGGCTCTCTGCTTCTGAAGAGACTTACAATCTTGGAAACCGTGCGGAGCACTTCTACTCTGTCCTGTAGGGTTGCTGTGCTTCAGAATGTACTTGATGGCGATGAGTTAGCCCTTCAGAATTTCTTTTTTTGAATAACCAGTACCTGGGGACACTACCAACTCAGACCCACTTTAAACAGACATAAAACTCAACGCTCGTATATTGAGTCCATTCCAACGCATGAAGACCCTGTAAAATGGGGTTGACCTAACTTGTTTTTATGTATTAGTTTATTAAATGAGCTCACAAAATATTTGTCTTTTTATGTGACTGGCTCATGTTGCCCCACATGATGTGTTCATCTTTCTCCCAAGGAGTTTCAAGAGGTTTCAAGCTGCTGCTGGCCTTTGGTTAGCAGACCCACGTGGCAATATTAGTTCATTGTTTATTTTTATTATCATCCATGTTTACTGTAGAGAGCTAATGAAATCCGTATTCCACTCGGCTGGGAGCTACACACAACCACGCCTCCTAATGATTTCATTATGTTAAACCCTTAGGAAAATGTGTTTTATATGTTTCCTATGATGCAGAAACTCTTAGTAGATGGTTCTACGATTGGTTAAGTGTACCTCAGTGACATGCGGGGAGATTTGGTAGTGTCAACGTTTGGTGTTTGGGTTTTCTCCAGTTGAAATAGTCGAGTTGTTCGCTGCCCTCACGATGGCGCCTAACTCATGACAACCCCGTTCCCACCAACGGGAGCACTGCTGGTCCTGGGCCAGCTCAGTGTTCACTGTGGACAGGCCACTGCGAGCCACGGGGTTTTCAGTGGCTGATTTTTGCAAGGAGATCGGCAGGCTTGTCTTCCTCATCTGAAAGCGACAATGAAAGCTATTCGACATCAGAGCAACTCGCAATGGGGGGTGGCTGTGTGCGGTACGTTGGCTGGGAATCTGACCCCTGCATCTCAGGAAAGGCAAGAATGGCCCCCCACAGAATCACCATTGACCCCCAAACTGGACGGTAGGCTGTAGCTCTGTGAAAGTTTGTTCTCCAACAGGTTTTTAGGATGGATTTGATTTGGGTACCAAGCTGTCGGTGCCTGCATCTACCCTGTGCCAGGCATTGGGGGAGACCCTAGGAATCCCACGATGAAGACTGTAGTGTGGCTGCTTGGAGGGACTCTCAAAGTAGCTATAAAATGCACTGCTAATATCAGATGCTATTGAGGTGCTTCCGAGCCACGTGATCCCACGTGCAACGGAACAAAACGGTGCCTGGCACTGTGCCATCCTCGCGATTGTTCTTCGGGTTGAGACCATGGGGGCAGCCATTGCAGCCATCGAGCCTGTCAAAGGTTTCCTCTCTTTCTCTGCTTCACTACTTTACCAAGCATCCTGTCCTTCTCCAGGGACCAGTCTCTCCTGACCACTTGTCCAAAGTACTGTGAGCCTAAGTCTCGCCCTCATCCTTGGCTTTAAGGAGCACTCTGGCTGTACTCCTTCCAGGACACATTTGTTGGTCCTTGGGGCAGTCTGAGATATTCTCGGGACTCTTTGCCAGCACCATAGTTCAAAGGCATCAATTCTTCCTCAGTCTTCCTTATTCAGCATCCAACTTCCCGGTGCATGTGAGGTGATTGAAAAGACCATGACTTGGGTCAGAGGCACCTTAGTCCTCAAAGTAACATCCTTCCTTTTCAACACTTTAAAGAGGTCTGGTGCAGCAGATTTACCCCGTGATTACATTTGCAACTAAATATTTTAAGTACAAAGTGATCCATTTTCTAATAATAAAAAAAAAACTCACTGCCATTGAGTTGATTCTGACTCATAGCAACCCCGTGGGCGAGGGTAGAATTACCCCCGTGAGTTTCTGAGACTGCAACTCTTTATTGGATTAGAAAGCCCCATTTTCTAGTGGAAGGAACCCTGGTGGCATCGTGGTTGTGAGTTGGGCTAAGTTCCACAAGGTCAGCAGTTCGAAACCACCATTTTCTAATAGAGATGTGTAATACGGGCGCTAAGAGCACAGGAAAGGATGGATTAAATTCTTCTTTCCACAAATCCGAGGCCTCCTCCGGGTACTGGCAACAGCTGATACTCACTGCGTATCTCCATGTGCTGTTCATAGTGTGTGCACATATTTGCTTACTTTATCAGTAGGACAGCCTGATGAGGCAGGTATTATCATGCCTATCCTAAAGAAGAGGAAATGAAGGAACAGAGAGATGACTACCTTGCTTAAGGCTGAGCAGCTGAGCAGGAGGTAAAACCAGCCTCAAAGTCTCAGACCAGAGCTTGTCTGCTTAACTATCCCAAGACCTATCCCTGATTTAAAAAGCCATTTGGCGCCTTAATATATATATTTTTGAAAATGGACATATGCAAAGAATAGTGTTGGATTGACAAGATAATTCCGTTTACGTGGAACCTAGGGTGAATATGGGAAGAGGCCCTTGGGTTAGAATCCGTAACGTTTGCATTGGGTTTGCATCTGTATGTTGAGTGTAGGGTGGATGGGTTGCATGGATATAACCAGACAGCACGTAGACGGCCTTCCAAAGCGGATGTTGGCACAACGCTAGCAACTTAAAGGTAACTGAAACATGACTCTAAATCCTGAGACAGATTTTATTTTAACATAGCGCACGAGTGGGGGTCCTTCCTGATCCATCATCTTCATGCGCTGTTGTTCCTGCCAAGTTCCTTTCGCTAAAGCATGTTGGGAATGTCTCTTCTAAAATACTTTTGCAGCAAGTCACAGTGAAACCTTATCATCTTATGTCCATGCCTCATTTGTATCTCAGATGATCACTCACCCCGTTTATTGAGCTTGCCTCTGAATAACTTTGGCCTGTTGGCTTGAATAACCCAATTCCCACCCCTAACAAATAAACAAACAAACTACTACTGAGCCAATTGACAAGTACTCTCAAACTCACTCTCACAAAGCAAATACAGCAAATAGCATACACATCTGTACATCTCTGGGGCAGGGTACCCAGATGTCCAAGTGCCAGGACGACTAGCCTAAAGATTGGCAGTTTAAGCCTATGGAGAGAGTGGCACCGTTGAGGCAAGGATTGGCAAGATGTTGTAAAGGTGGCAGCCATGCAAACCCTCGGGAGCATCTGGACTCTAACGCATGGAGACCCACAAGTTGGAATGGACGTAAGGGCAGCAGGTGTTGCTGGGGTTGGGTTTGGGTTTGTAAGTGAAGAATACTACATACGGGCCTCCCCGTACCTGGCCTCTTTTGCTCCCGGGGAGGTCATGCTTTTGTGAAACAGTGAAAGGGTTGACCACTGAACCCTGAACTGTGTAAGTACACAGTAGAGTTTGATGATGGATGGATGAACTAGAAGCAATATGTTGCCTTGCTAAGGAGATGATTACATTCAACATTAATTAAATACTTACCTGCATGCCAGGAATTAGTCCTAGGCTCTATCTACCAAGCTGTCAGTCTGGGAAGTTAGATTAATGACTCTTCCCTTACAGAGAAATAAGACCGGGAATTGCATTCAAGGTTACACCCAGATTTTGCAAACTTGTGTTTGGCTAAAAAGATGGAAATAAGAATGTCCTGACGTAGAAGCAGGGGTTCTGGTGGTGCAGGGAGTAAGCACGGAGATGTCGGTGACTCAGGTCAAGGGAGAGCAATGTGACCTTGTGACAACCTACTTCTGTAGAGATTACAGCCTTGAACCCTCAAAAGGACCTCTTTGACCCATCGCTGGGCTATGAATCGCATGCACCTCGACAGCAGTGAGCGTGTCTGTTTTTAAGTGATTTCAGAACTTGGAATATTGTCTCAAGGGGTGGAGAGACAGCTTGTCCGTTATATCCTGTGTCCTCCCGTTGACGTCTCCGTTTTTTCTGTTCTTTCCTGGCACGTTGGTGATGCAGTCACCTCTCTGCAGTCACCTGAAAGTAATAAAGAGCTTTGAAAGGCAGGAGCATGCTCTCGATGGGGAAATGTTGAGTTCCTATTAAAAAGGCTTACCGGCATGTCGCGTAATGAAACACCTCGCTGACAAAGGAAATCAGACAGCAAGGTTCCTTTCACACACTTTGTGCTTCTATTCATCCTGTCAGCTAACTCTTCTTTCCGATGATGCTGAACAGGTTTCTGAACTCCAAGACTGCGCTTTCTGAATGGCTCTTCTTGGGTCAGTGCTCTTCAAGTGCAAAAGGCACGGAACAGTGGGCACATACTGACAGGTGTCTCCGTGACCTGTTCTATGACTGGGGGTTATTCTAGGTCAGACAGTGCGGGTGGTCATCAGACCCCAGGTCCCTCTCCTCTAATGCAGCCAGCTCTGAAAACTTTCAGATCAGTGGTTCTAACCTTCCCGATGCCGCGACCCTTTCATGCAGTTCCTCATGTGGTGATGACCCCAACCATAACATTATTTCCGTTGCTACTTCATCACTGTCATTTTGCTACTGTGATGAATCGTCATGTAAATATCTGATATGCAGGATGTATTTTCATTGTTATAATTTGAACATAATTAAAGCATGATGATTAATCACAAAAAACAGTATGTAATTATATATTGTGAGATATTTATTTTTAATTACAAATAAATGAAATTTTGTCTTGAAGCATGGTATAGCATGGGTCTCCACACCCGGTACTCATAGGTGGGCGTGTCTGCATGTGGGAGGACTGCCGGGAGACAGATAGAGGAGCAGTGTCTCAGTTCCTAAGACATCGGAAATATGTGTTTTCTGATGGTCTTAGGCAACCCCTGTGAAAGGGTCATTTGATCCCCCAAAGGGGTTGTGACCCACAGGTTGAGAACCGTTGCTTTAGAGCAGGGGTCATCAAACTTTTTAAGCAGGGGACCAGTTCACTGTCCCTCAGACCCATTGGAGGGCCAGAATACAGTTTTAAAAAAAACTATGAACAAATTCCTGTGCATACTGCACATATCTTATTTTGAAGTAAAAAACAAACGGGGCAAAAACACCCGGCGGGCAGGATAAATGTCCTCTGCTGGCCGCATGTGGCCTGCGGGCCATAGTTTGAGGACCCCTGCTTTAGAGGGTGTGGGTAGACCAGGAGACTGCTGCACCCGAGTCCTGTGAGCCAAGCCGAGTAGTCATTTTTCTCAGAAAACCACCTGTTTATAGATGCAATGACTGCACATGAGTCAGCTGCCAAGAAACCAATCAACTTCTTGTCTTAGTTGTAACTATCAACAAATATTTGGAACTCAGTGTGGCCCCACTCTACTTGCAATGGCCCTGCATTCAAAACCAAAAGCAGAGCGTGAGAACTCCCGTGAATGTCTCACCAGCTGCGGCACTATAAACACAGACAGCAACCTTTTTCTGGAAGGAGATTATCAGGTGGACAAATGGTGCGTCAAAATGTTTGTGGAAAAATTCCACCGATCCAGCCTGATAACCCCCAGGCTGCAGCCGTGAATGAAGCGCCCCTTCTGGAATGTTTGTGATTTCTGAGTCAAGTCCTAAATTCTGGTGTGGAATGAATGTTGGCCGATTAGCCATTTGTTGAGAAAGAATGCTAGCTTTATTTTGGAAGAAACCAAACGGAACTTGGCTTATCTCTGTGATCCAACTCCTCTACCTTTTTACTATAAATGCAAAAGAAAGCCGCAATGTGAAGATTGAAGAAGGTGCTTACATTGTCATGCTCGAGATCATGTGTGCTGCCCTTCAGGAGGACATCTTTAAAATATCATAAGTTTCATAATATTGAAATCAGCAGCACCTTGCTTCCATTGAAAATGGACTTTATTTGACAATTGGCATTGTATAGACAAGGGACCTCATGATTAGAGAACTAGGGAAATTCTGGATCATTCCTACCCAAGATAAGTAAGATGTCCTGATTGAACTCTGTAGCTTCATGGATCACTGATTTGGAGATGAAATGCTATGATAAAATTACTTCCATGATGCCAGCTCTATGTATTTGAATAATATTTTTAACTTATTTGCATTCAAGTGCATTATTAATATATATTTTTTCTTTTTAAATATAGGTGGAGAACAGACCAAAATATTATGGAAGAGAGTACGTATTATGCTATTCTTTGTTTTAATAATTTAATAGGTGGTTATCTCACGTGTCGTTATATATATATATATTGAATGCTCCCTAATATATGGCCCTCATCAATGTCCATTGTGTGAGAGTTTAACAATAAGAATACACGCAATCAACCTCCATTCAATTTTCTACTAACTATTCAGGTGTGTGGTCTCCATTCGTGTGGGAGGAAACGTGTCCCATACCACAGTTCTCTCAGCAAAGCACTACCCAGTGCTTGGAAAGCTTTCCAAATGTAAGGCAACCTCATCCACAGCCGAGTGAGGCTCGGTGTTTCATTTCACCCTGCACCTAAATGCAGTAGAAACATAACACACCAGGGGGGCGCAAATGACCGATAGCCCGGAAAACCCATACAGCTGATGTCCCTTGCCTTGGGTCTATGAGCCAGACTTCCTTAATTCTACAACTGTTATTTCCCCCCTTTTTCCTCTGACCTTAGTTTTGTTTTACTTCCTCAGAAGCTTTCTGCTAAGCAAATGTGCATGTGACCCTAACCGTGATTCTCACAGTTGAAGGCCATGGCGCATGGAATGGTTCTCAGAACCTTCCAGAGGGAGAATGAATGCACACCCTTCTGCCATCAAAACCTGGAGGTGTTATGAGGGCAGGTCTCTTTCTCGGCCACTCGCAAGGTCTCCTGGCCAATCCCAAACCTCCTTCCTTGTAGTCCCTTGCCCACAGAGCTTCATCTCTGTGATGAATAATCCTCCTCTTTGCCCCAGCCCAGCAGCGCCCTCCAAATTGCTACAGCTCTGCACTGGCCTTGCTGGGCCCGGGGAGTCCTTGGAGCCTTTAGAATGCCTGTGCTGCAAGGCTGGCCGCCTCCTGTCCCAGCCCCGTGTCCCCAATGTCCAGCCTGCAGGGTGGTGTGACTTCTGCCCCTTATTATACTGATTGGGATTTTGCTTCCAGAAATGGAACAAGACAAAACAAGAACCCACCACCTATAGCTCCGCTGGATGAATCCCCAAAGGCAAACTATCGGTTGTGCACCTTCTTTTTCACATTCAAATTTTATTGAATAAAGCCTCTGGTTTACACCCACCCACCCAACACGCCATGCAAAATAGAGGAGACCAAGGGAATGTTTGCTTTTTCTTTTTTTAATCATTTTATTGGGGGCTCATACAACTCTTATCACAATCCATCCATACATCAATTGTGTAAAGCACATTTGTACATTCGTTGCCCTCATCATTCTCAAAACATTTGCTCTCCACCCAAGCCCCTGGCATCAGCTCATTTTTTTCCCCCCCTCCCCCCGCTTGCCCCTCCCTCATGAACCCTTGATAATTTATAAATTATTATTTTGTCTTATCTTGCCCTGTCTGACGTCTCCCTTTTCTTAACTACAGAAAAAGGAAGCGTTTGTACTAAGAGGGAGTTTGCTTAAACCCTCCAGTTTCCCTGCACTCTCAGTTTTTTCAATGAGGGTTTGTTGGTGGTGGTTGATTTGAAAAGTCTCACAGGCTCTCCACAGGAAATGCCCATGCATGCTTTTCCTAGAAGGAATCAAAGGTTGACAATGGGTACCTGTAAGGAGAGGGAGCTATTTTTGCAGTGTTTACATTTGTTATGATTTCTTTTGTACCTTTTCAGTTTGCATTTGGAATGTTCCCGTTGTGTGTGTACATATATATTTGATCTTTAAAGAATTTAATAAATAAAAATGCATACTCATTTGGGAAAATTAGGAAAATAGACTCAGTGCCAGGGAGTTGTTTCTGACTCGCAGCTACCCTGCACCAGGTTCTGAGGCATCCATCAGTATGGGAGCAGAAAGCCTCATCTTTTCTCCCACGGAGCTGCTGGGGGGCTCAAACGGCTAAACCCACACCTCACTGCCCAGTGCATAACCCACTCCCAGCAGGGAAGAGAATCATCCTTAACTTTTCCCCTTCATCTGCTTCCTTCCAATCTCTTGTCTGTGCAAACTTCCCTTTTTGCAGAGTTGTAATTGTAAGATATATATGTCTTGGGTATTTAGACCTTTGAAACTATGCATTAAGAGGACAATGCCCCGTAAATATAGCTCTTCTGGTGCACAAAATCAGAATCTTCTACTTTTGTGCAATTGAACTTCATGGAATTCTTGGCCCTCCATTTCCACTGCCAGCGGTCACGTAACTGCCAACTCCAGGGATTTGAAATCTAGCCACTTTCAGCAGACTGCACGTTTGGGGTCCTTCTGCTCCATCCTCCCCCTTCTCCCCAAGTGTGGAGGAGCAAGGGCACCGGGTCCCTGTGCCTCCCCTGGCCGGGCTCCCCAGGCTCTGTGGCACGCGCCTGGTCCAGCTTTGAACCCTGCGTGGTCTCCCCCGGCCTGGTCCAGCCCACAGTCAGGTCAAAGCCCTATCGGCCAGCCTCAGGCTGCTTCCAGTGCCAGCTGTTGTCCTTTCTGATTCCCAGGAGGAAGCTTCCCGATATCCCAGCTGTACTCCCCAGCCCCACACCCACCACACACTCTCACACGCTCAGGCACTCTCACACGCACCGCCATTCACACTCACACACATATTCAAAGTTCTCTCTCGCTCTTTCTCACACACTTTGCACTCACATATTTACAGAACACTCATTCAGATATTCATAGTACACTTATACATTCACTCATACAGATTCACGTATACTCATACGCTCACACTCAGTCACTCTCACACACACACACCCTTACATTTTCTCACCTTCTCACTCACCAACTCTCATACACACAGACAGCACACTCACAGGCATCCTCACACACTGACACACTTCCAGATTCACGTACTCACACCTTCACTGTAGAACACTCACACGCTTACTCTCACTCTGACAGTTACACAGATCCACGGTCCACTCGCACAATCACACCCACACCCCTCAGGTCCTATTCTCTCGGCCAGGCCCTCTACCCAGCCCTCTCCTGTCCTCTCATCAAGCACTAAGGAGGCTTCTCTCCATCACTCACAGGATCCATCGGCCACGCTCAGAAACAGAGCCCCTTCCCTTCTGCAGAGCCCCCAGTCCCACGCCTGATGCTCTGGGGTCCACTTAGACCACTGTCTTGGCATGCCTGCCCCTCCCTCGAACTTGAGACCCTGACCCCTTTGGGACAGATTTGGGTCACATTCACCCTCACTTTACCTGTCAACATTTAACACCAAGATGGGGGACCCTTAGGACCCCTCTGTTCTGAGCCATCCTGGCCTTAGACTTAGAAGATCTGACTTGGCAACTCAAAGCCACGCATCTCCTGGCCTCTCTCTGCTAAGATGGAGAAAACTGTGGCTTCCCAGACCAGCTTGGGAGGCGAGCAGGGGTGAGGAAATCAAGGTTGTGATGCGGACACCTTTCCAAATATCATCTGGCCGCAATGCTCCTCTACCGCTCACCTCTGTTTCTGGGAAGGGAAAATCTCTCTTCTATGGCTGACCTCCCTTCCTGCCTCTTCCTCTTCCCTCTGAGAAAGCAGAGATGCTATTTTCTCCAGACATCCCCCCTCCTCCCATTGATTTCCCCCAAGCACTCCAAGATTGTATGGCTAATTCTAGAGAGGAATCGACACTCCCTCTCACAGGACCTGGGCACTGGCCTCCACCTCCAGCCCCACTCCTCCACCTCCCAGTGAAGCCCGGAATGGGTGGCCCTGTTCGCTCAGGGGAAGTGAACTGATTTCCTGACCCAAACGCCCACCTCACCAGCTTCCCTGTCCACCCCCCAGGCCTCACCCACCCGCCTTCACAATATTCCTGTCTGCCCCACGTGTGTGTCTCCCTCTTACTATAAAAAAGAGAACAAACTTCATCTTGGAAAAAAGAGAAACGGAGACATGTTTTCAGACACATCCCTAAGCTGTTCCTCTCAAAGAGGAGTTCCGCGGTGCAGCGTGGGACGCACTAACCTCAAGTCAGCGGTTCAAACCCACCCACAGCTCTGAGGTAGAAAGACGAGGTTGCCTACACCCATAGAGATTTCCAGTCTCAGCACCCACAGGGAGCTCTTTTCCTCTGTCCTGGGGGGTCGCTGCGACTCAACAGCAGTGGGCCGCGGCTCTCCAAGTTTAAAGTAGTGCAAGGGTGTGCAGTGTTGTTTGTCTTGTGCCTTCTGGTGAGTGAGCCTCTGAATAGACAAACTCTGTGCCCCTTCAATGTGCAGGTCAAAACCAGTCGGTGTTCACTGACCACCCAGGACAGGACCGGGTCCTCTGTGTGAGCTGAGAACTGACTTGGTCCCAGCTCCTCTGTTACAGAAGGAGCTTTGGGAGCTGATGTCTGTTTTCATTAGGAGAGCAAAGAGCTGTGGGAAGGGGTGTTCTTCTTTCTGTTTGCCTGTTGGAACAAAGTGTGGCGGTCACAGAAGACCAGCCCTGCGACAGTAGCTTAGACTGCTCATGCAGACTCTGCTGTGGCACAAGAGGTGGCCACCCTGGTGTCCAACAGAGCCCTGTGCATGCTGGGAGCTGCTTCCGTGCCCAGATTCAAGACATGCAATAGTCACCCCCTTCACCCTACCAGTGTGCTGTAGACTCTGTGTGGCTCTGCTGCCCCTGGGGGCCTGGCTTTGTGGGGTTCACCCTCACGAGAGACTGCGCAAAGTGAAGGTGGCCAGACCAGAACTGACTGTAGAACTCTGGCCTGAGGGCTCCATAGTAACCAGCTCAGGAAGTCGAACCACAAACCCCATCAACGACTGCCAGCTTCCCTAATTTTTGTCCCCACTTCCCGTTTCAGGCTGACTTGGAAAAGCCAACTATTCACCCTGAACCAGTGACATAGGATGCCCTGCTTCTAGTGAACCCACCTGCCGACAGTTCCCAGTCAGGGCACCCCGGAAGCCTTCTCGTGGTTTCTTCCCATAAAGCTCCCTCACTGCCCTGCCAGCCCTGAGTCTGTCAGATGCTAGTGATGGTGGTGGGCTGGCTCCCTTGCTACTGCCAGGCCTGCGTGAGCAGTCTTCGCTGCCCTCCTAGGAGTGGTCTTCTTCAACCCCCATGCTTTGTATGCAGTTTGCTCAAACACCCACCGTCTGTCTCTCCTCAGGTTCCACGGGATCATCTCTCGGGAGCAGGCCGACGAGCTTCTCCGAGGGGTGGAGGGCGCCTACATCCTCAGGGAAAGCCAGCGCCAGCCGGGATGCTACACCTTAGCTCTCCGGTGAGCTCCCTCGCACCCGTTGTTTGAATGGCCTCCCCCGTGATTTTGCTCAGTGTTAAATGCATGACTTTGTTTACCAAGCCCCAGCAGCAGACTGGGGGCTGCTCTCCGTCACTTCCCCGACAGGTGGGCCTTGAGGGTCTGTTTGTGGACACAGAGCAAGCTGGAGACTCAGCTGGGCAGCCAGTGTGCCTTTTGACCCCCACTGCTGGAACCAAGGAAGCCCTTGAAGGAGTAGCGCCCGGGATTCGCTCCGTTCCCTGCAGCCCCGTGGAAGGTCTTGACCTCATGCTGGGTGTGCTGGGAAAGATGAGCGCGTTGGTCACAGGCTCTTCTCGGGGACCACTTCAGAATGGTAGTGACTATGGTCTGCGGCAGCGACATCAGAGCAGGGTTCTTCCAAGCTTTTTAGCAAAAAATCCCAAGCGTAGGAAATCACTCACTCACTGCCACCCAGTCGACGCTGACTCAGAGTGACCCTGTTACAGGATAGGTGTCCTGGTGAGTTTCCGACACTGTAACTGTGTGTGGGAGCAGAGAGCCCCACATCGTTCTTCTGAAGAGGCGAGCCTGGTGGCTTCAAACTGCCTACCTGGCGGATCCGCAGGCCAACAAACACATCACCATTGCACTGCCAAGTCTCTCTCTAGGAAAATAGAGTAGCCACGAACATTGACTACGCTCCCTTCAGCTCCATCCATTATGTCATCTCATTTGGTCCTCACAGCAAGCCTGTACAGTTTGGAGAAGACATCCCATCTCAGAATCAAATCGTCTTCCGAATGTTCCTTTGAGAACCCCTTGCAATGAAGGAGATGTCTCTGGAGGAGGAATGATGCCCATGGAATGGCCCCAGGCCAGCCCCCAACGGTGTGCCCCAGAAGGAGACTTCCGCAGTTGCAATTGGCATGTGAGGAATACATTGTAAACGGCAGGATTGAGAAACAAGTGTTCCGAAAGCTGCCAAGCACTCCGGATGTGCAGAGCGCCCCCTGTCTGCCTGGGCCCCAGCACCGATGGGAAGGGGAGGGACCTTGGAGGTTAGGTTGCTGGCATTCCATAGAGCAGCTCAAATGGAGAGCCCAGTCCAGCTGCCCCCTTTGCCCCTGATGGTGGCCAAGGAGGTAAATAAAAGGGCCTATGGGAAGTGGTGGGAGCATCTCCTGCACAAATACAGGTACGGGCAGAGGACAGAGGGGAAGGGCCGGGGGCCATCAAGGACCTTTATAAGGGAGATGTTTGAAAATCAGACCCACCCATATGGCTAGTCTTACCCAACCAATGGGAATGACCCCAATGGCCGTAGGATTTCTAGGATCAAAATCTCATCATCAAATATCCATAGGACTGCCTCAGACCAAATCCCACCTCTGCCTCTTTCTGGGAGTGTAGCCTGAAGCAGGTACAT
>NW_022103920.1:86920666-86923168 GCF_000313985.2 Echinops telfairi
CCCCCACCACCATTTGCTAGCCGTTATTTTGAAGGTGCCCCAAGAGGAACCATCTGCTTTGCCTGGTCCTCTGTTTTCCACAGATATACGGGACAGCCAACCACACCATCCAGCCTGCACCACGTCCAGGCTGAGCCCAGCTTCTCGAGCAAGCGAGGACTGGGCCAGATAGAAAGATGCAGGCAGAATGATGTGTGCTGCACCTTCTAGGGGTTCCAGTTAAAAAGTCCAAACCTGCTGCCATCGAGCTAGTACCACAGTGACCTGGCATAGGGTTTCCAAGGCTGTCAATCTTTACAGGAGTAGATAGGCTCATCCTTCTGCGGAGGGGCTGGTGGGTTTGAATCACCGACCTTGGCAGTCCAATGTTTACCCAACAGCAACTCTTAATTACAGTGGAATGCCACGCCCCACCATCCACTGTGAGTGGAAACGCTAAGGAGGCCCAGATCGACTGATTTATCCAATAAACAGTTAAGTCTGGGCTTCTGTGTGTACTTAGCAATCTGTCTTGAATAATTTCACATTTTTGACCAAAGATTCTGCTTCTAGGTCTGGTTAGCAGCTGTCTCTCTCCCAACACCGTAGCATTTTCCTTGAGAACCAAAGCTCCTTTTTAAATGTGCAATCCCTAACAGGAACAGCGTCCCCAGTAAGCAAGGCAGGCATGGGCTCCCTTGTACTTAGTTACTAATCTACAGTGCATGGTTCTACCTTGACTTTACATGTTACTAAAGAGCCACAAAGGAGTTCCAATGGATTAAGTATAAGGTGAATGGTTCAAACCCACCAGCCGGTGAGTGGGAGAAATTGAAGCTATCTGCTCTGTTAAAGATGTATAGTGTTGGAAACCTAAGGACAGTTCTACTTTGTCTACTAAGGTTGCTATGAATCTGAATGACTCAGGGGCATTCGGTTGGGTTTGGCTGGTTTGGGTTGGGTTGTGTTGGGTTAGGTTGGGTTGTAAGCCAAAGTAAGCCTGTGTTTACCTTGCTTATTGGGTAGTCCACTCCGGGGTGGGAATACTCTGAAAACACTGAAGTGGGGATGGAGAGCAGAGGGCAGAAGGTGGCAGTTCTATCTAGTTGGCAAGAGAGGGAAGTGATCTTAATTGATTTGCTAATTAAGCTTTAGAGCTTAGAAGACCTTCCCTGGAATCACAGCAGTTGAGCAGCTGGCCCATGAAAAAATAATTTGCTGTTCCCTTTTTATAACTCCAGTGTCTCTGAAGCACCTGTTTATTCTTTTTCAAATAATTGATTTGGGAGATGGTGAGGATGCTGATGGTTGACGTTCAAACAGTGGAGAGAGGGAGGACTGGCCTCTCCCTCGCAGAGGTGGTTTCTGCTTCAGGCGGAAGCCAGCCCTAGTCTGTCTTGCAAAATCTGTGCCCAAGTAATGAGAAAATCTGGACCTGATCTTCCCAGCCCCGGCAAATCAGGAGATGAACTGTAAAATAAATCTCCAAAAGGATGTTTATGTTTTCGAAACTAGAGAGCAGGGCCACCATCAAGGCTACAAACCACAGGCGACCCTGGAGAATGTTTGAAGGCAAAGAGCTGAGGAGGAAGCATGTCTGCTCTGTGCATGGGGGGAGGGTTTACATGCTGGTTTCAGAATCGCTATTTCCCCATCCTCGCTTTCCAATCCTATAAACCAGCGGTTCTCAACCTGTGGGTCAAGACCCCTTTGGGAGTCAAACATCCCTTTCACAGGAGTCACCTGATTCATAACAGTAGCAAAATTATAGTCATGATGTAGCAACAAAAATAATTTTATGTTTGAAGGGGTCACCACCACATGAGGAACTGTATTAAAGGTCCGTGGCATTAGGAAGGTTGAGAACCACTGCTGTAAGCAGTGACAGGCTCGGAATCTCACAGGGGCACGTCCACGCTGTCCTGTAGAGTCGCTGTGAGTGGGCAGGGAAGTTCAAACAGCAGGAGCAGAAATGTCGGGGGATAGTCCTCAATGAAGCAGAACGCAGTTCTCTCTCGGGGTCATTTGAATCTCTTTTACTAGCATGAAAATTTAGAAGCTAATCATCGGATTAGCAAGCACTCTGAGCCATTCTACATTCTTCCCATTGTGGGAAAAGGCAAGTAGACAAATTATTGGAGGCTGAAGCCCAAGCTCAGGAACGGATTTTGAGTGGTGGGTGGGGGTGGTCTGGGTCTTCCCAGACACTGAGGATGAGATGGCTCTCCTCCCCTGGGGAGACATGGTATGCAGACCTGCTCCCTAGCTGAGGGCCATGCACTTTGTCACTGGGTTTGTTAAGTAACTTGGTACCAATCCATCCATTTCCATCTGGCCTGTATTGGCAAGTAGAATTATTAAAAGGCTGCGTCTTGGCAGAGATTCCATTTCCCCTCAGGGCAGGTCAGTGGCCTGTTTCCATGGAGGCAGGGACTAGAAAGGAGGTGGTCGAGACTTGAACGGATAACTGAGAATTGCACGGAGCCCCTGTCTGCTTGAATGGATAACTGAGAATTGCACGGA
>NW_022103920.1:86923268-86930241 GCF_000313985.2 Echinops telfairi
CCTGTCTGCTTGAATGGATAACTGAGAATTGCACGGAGCCCCTGTCTGCTTGAATGGTTAACTGAGAATTGCACGGAGCCCCTGTCTGCTTGAATAGATAACTGAGAATTGCACAGAGCTCCTGTCTGCTTCTGAGATGGTACACCCTGAAGGTTTTGATGAGTGAGATGGGTGGGTCTCCTAATATTTATCCTACCCAGGCCCATCGGCATTGTGTTTCCCAGAGTACTTACAGTTTTGTCTGCCCATTTGATGTATTGATCATTCCTGGGGAGTCCAGAGAGACTGTGTTACCTTTGAACCTGAGAATATGAACATTGTTAATTGGTCAAAAGACATTACCCACCCCTTCAGGTTTGAGTGGTTTCCAGATTTATCACCTGTCATGGTTGTGAGCGGTAAACTTGATTTTAATAACTGTAGATGAGATGGGGAGGTGGAAAGGGTGACAAAAAGTATATAATAACAATAATAATAGTTCTGGTGCTTTAGCCAATAGCGATCTGTTTCCTCTCTGATTATTCACTTAATAGATTAAGAAAGTACATTAGGGTATACAAGGGCTACCATTGGATTTAATTGGATGCATTTAATTAAAATGGCCGTGCACAGTGTAATTTCTATTATGAAGCATATTTCAGAATTTATTCTGTAGACAACTAATCAGCCGAGCCTCAATCAGGGTGCTGTAAACAAAATTGGGTAACTGGTGGATGTAACGTTAGCTCGGACACTGAAAGTTCATCGAGAGATTTCACATCTTTGATAGCGCCTCCACTTTGATCACTACAGCTTCACGAAGCCCATGGGACTCTTGAAAAGGCTGCAGGGAGAGAGTTAGGAGTCACACCAGGACTTCCCGTGCCCAGGTTCCAAGTCAGGGTTTCAATCTGCTGACCAACTGGAGCAACATCTGCCCTTCACAAATGGCCTCATTCCGTTAAATAAACACTATTTGGGGTTTGGGGGCCATCCTAACTTAATTGATGGTAGTCACTGAACATTTGCACAATCTGTGCTTTTTTAAAAACTTTTTACTCTGAATTAGTAGGGGGTGCTTACATTTCAGGTCATCATTTATATATAGTGAGAAACTTATCACACCTCCCAGTAGCATGCCCTACACCCCCAATGTTTGTTCTTCCCTCCCCCCACCTCCCCGTAGCCACCAGTCTGTTTCTTTTGGTGTGAAAACCTTCATCTTGCTTTCTTTTTAATAACAGCAATCACATATAACATCTGCCCTTTTGTGATTAGCTTCATTCAGCATGATGTCCTCCACATCCATCCATGGCCTGAGGTGTTTCCAGTCTCGTCCTCAGTCTCTGTTTTGCATGTGAACCACTGTGTGTTTTTCCATTCCTCCATTGATGGGCATTCAGCCTGTCTCCGTCTTCTTGCTAATGTGACTAGTCCTGCGATGGACATGATCTGTTCTTATAAATACACTGCTGATACCAGCTAGAATCAACTTTCTTATAAGGGACACCCTCCTTAATCAAAGGTGTGTGCCCTCAATCTTTTCAAGACCACGTTTTGTGAGATAAATCTGGTCTGCCATATTAAGTTGCATGTATGTTCTGCAAAAGAGAAATCATGTATACTCCTGATGTAATTAAAGTATATTTAGGAATATAGGATAACTTGCCAGTCAGTTCATTTCACTATTTTCTGTCCTAGCAAGAGTTAGAAAACAACCCAAATGACGATCAAAAGGGGGCCGCTGTAAATAGACTATGGTACGTCCATGTAAAGGAATAATAAGCAACCATGGTAAAGGATGATAGCATTCTATATGGGCCGATGTGGGAAGCACTTCGTTACTAAATGAGAGCAGAGCAACTTGCAAAATGGTATGATGGACAGTGCATTTTAAGGAGCCCTGGTAAGGGTTGGGCTGTGACTCCTAGGTCAGCAGTTCAAGCCCACTGGCTTCTCCTGGGACAAAAGATGAGACTATCTGCTCTGGAAGGACACGCAGCCTCAGAAACTTTATATAAGTTTGCTTTATATAAGATTGCTATGAGTCAAAATCAACTCAGTGGCAGTGGGTTTGGATGGATTTTACAAGATGTGGTGGTGTCAGCAGGTCCCGTCGAGCTGATTCAACTCATAGCAACCTCGGTACAACAGAGAAAAACTCTTCCCGGGCTTGCCCTTTCCTCACACCTGCTGCTCTGTTGGAGCCCCTTGTGGTCGGCACCATGTCAGTCTATCTCGCCGAGGGCCTTCCTAGTTCTGCCTTGCTTTCTGCCAAGTATGATGCCCTTCTCCAGGGACTGGACCCTCCTGATGACAGGTCCGAAGGACACGAGCCTCCGACTGTCTGCTCTAAGGAGTTGTCTGCCTCCAGGACAGATTCGCCCTCTCTCCTGGCAGTCCAGGGCATAGTATTTTTCACCAGCATCCTGATCCAAACGCATCATTTCTTCTGGGATCGTTCTTGTCCAGTGTCCAGCTTTTGCACGGATATGACCTAATTGAAACTCCCGTTGGTTGGGCCAGACAACCCTAGTCTGACCTTAAAGTGACACGTTTGCTCTTTGACCCTTTAAAGAGATAGTCCACAGCAGAGTTGCCAGTGCAGTATGTCATTGGACTTCTTGACTGCTGCGTCCGGGGGGCATCCACTGTGGGTCTCTGTAAAGTGAAATTCTTGACAATTTGAACCGGTTTTCCATTTATTGTAATGTTGTTGGTTGGTCTAGCTCTGAGGATCTTTGCTTTCTCTACATTGAAGTACAATTCATACTAAGGCTGTAGTTTTTATCTTCATTAAGTATGTATCATTCAAAAAACAACAACCCCCTGTCATTATCGGCTCACGCCGCCAACTCTGTTGAACAGAGTAGATCTGCCCCTGTGGGTCTCCGAAACTGTAAATCTTTACAGGAGTAAACAGCTGTGTTAGCCCAGGTTGACTAGAGAAACAAATCCAGGGACACTCATCTATGTATAAGAAAGAGCTTTATATCAAAGAGTAATTGTATATCAAGAAAACATCCCAGTCCAGTCCAGATCAAGTCCATAAGTCTAATATTAGCCAATAAGTACAATCCTAGTCCGTAAATCTCTTTTCAGACAAACTCACACAGCCATTTGCAATGATGCAAAATGCAGGAAGATCGCAGGCTGGGGGGTGAAAAGTCTTGCAGATCCAGTGACAGTGGAAGCATCACAGGGCTGGCACAGGTCTCCGTGTGGCTCAATGTCTTGTCAACAGGAAGGTGAAGCAGTGAGAGAGGGTGTGGCCCACTCCAGGGAGAAAGAGAGGAAGTTCCCAGAATCTTCATGAGAAGGCCACGCCCACAAGGAGGCATCATCAGGCTCTGACCTGATTGACAGGCTAGACTCCACCCCTACACTCATTTATCAAATTGATATGAAGTTATATAACTACCACCACAGCCTCACCTTTCTCCTGAGACCTGGCTGGTGGTTTCAAACTGCTGACCTTGTGGTTAGCAGCCCATTGCTTAACCTACTATGCCACCAGTACATATTACGTAGGTAGATACGTAACATAACTCTCCTTAGGTCTTTTGCGTCAAATGACAATGTCACTTATGTCAAATAGAAGAAAAGAGGCTTTATCTACGTTTTTTCTTCACAAACCATAAAATGTCCTGAAGGTTGGAAGAACGAGTATCATCAGCCTTTTGGGGGGGACATGGGGGTGCCGATGGAGCAAGTGTCAGAAGGAAATATTTCTCGCTTACAATTTTATGCTCTCAAATTTTTGAACTGCGAGCAGTGTACTATCCCATTGAGGGGAGTGGGGGAGGGCAGAATTAAATAAGAAAGAAGAATTCTTTGTCTTCAGTTCCCATGTCTGAGAGCTGAGAGCCGGGCTGACTCTGCACCGACTCCAGTGGGTCTCCTCCACCGACCATCCTCTCCAGCCAGCAGTCAGCAAGCCCTTGTTCTCAGACAGTGCCTGCCTGCGACCCTCTCCTCCTCTGTGGCTGCTGCCGGAAATGCCCAGCCACTTCAGCTCAGATATTAGAGTTTCCCTCCCCAACAAAACCTGCTCACCCCGCCCCTTCCTACTGGAGAGGCCCACTCCATCGGATAAGGATGCGAGGTTTCCAAGAGGTCCTTCCTTCCCAGGCAGTGGCTTAGCTCAGCCTCTCTCCAACTCTGGTCTTGGGAGTTCAGCAACTTGTCAGGTACGCTGATCCTCAGGTCCCACCCCACCCCTGCTGAGGCAGGCACAGGGCTGACAGTAGTGGGGAAAGGGGGTGTCAGCAAGCCTTCCCAGGAGTCTGCTGCCCGCTCAGGTTCGAGAACCTGGGACCAACCTGCCCCTCTCTGGAGCTTCCCTGGAGCGTTGAGGCAGAAGCCACACCTCAGGGTGTTTGTGATACCCAGCACCTCATGAACCTGGGTGGGAAACGGAGTCATGGAATGGACTGTATCAGCCTCCCTTTACAGGACGGTCTGTCTCACGCACACCCCAAAGTGGAGCATCCCATCTCCCAGCCTGTTTGCCATGGGTGGGAGGAGAGGGGACCCCTTGAATCCAGAGACCATCTTTGAGTCCCTTGATTTTGTAAACGGGACCAGCCACCAGCTTCAGTGTAAAGAGCATTTGGGGCCGGTCTACAACAACCTCACAAAGGCTCGTGGACTAACATGGACTAACATGCTGCCGTCCAGTGGAGTCCGACTCATAGTGATCCTGGAGGCCAGAGCAGAGCTGCCCCAGGGGGGCTCAAGGCTGTATCTCTTTATGGAAGCAGGCTGCCACATGCAGTTGGTAGCTGAGCACTTCACACAGCGCCAGTGGCACTCCTTCCAGGAAGAACCAGCCACTTTCAACAGAACTTGGTCATTCGAGATGATCCCTAAGTTCCTGAGATTCACTCTTGCGCCACCTACATGACTCCTCTGTGAATAATTGGAAGTGAAAACTGAAGTCAGATGACAGTGAGTGTAGAAGGTGCCCCAGCAGTCAGGGCCCCCCAACCAGCAGGACAAAGAAGCCACTTGCTAGGAGCTGGGATGAGGAGAATGGAATTTAAGGAGGAATCTTTCCCTGGGGCTGCCAATGGAAGGAAGCTGTTAACATCCTAGTGTTGAAGGGACCAGGGGCACCAGCTGGGGAGCACAGAAGCCTGATGGGAGCTGAAACCGGGGCTCCCACAGAAGGGAGTGCACACAGGAGAGGACTCACACAGATGGGGCACACACATAGGTGGGAGGCTCATGCAGGAGGCTCCTACAGGACCCTGGGGTGTATGCTGGTGGGGACTCCCACAGTGGGGGTTCATACAGAAGAAAGGCCCCGTTGGAAGGGGGGCTCCTACAGGAGAAGGATCTCCTAGGAGGGGTGTACACCAGAGGGGGTGCACACTGGAGTGGGTGCACACAGGAGAGGACTCAGGAAGGGAGGCTGACTGAAGGGAGAATTCACACTAGAGAGGACTCCTCATATGGGAGGGGGCTTGCCTTGGAGGGAGGATTCACATAGGAGGATCACATAGGATCACAGGGGCTTATACAGGAAGGGCCTCCCATAGGACGGTCCCCCAATGTGCCCCAGCGATCAGCTAGTGAACTGCTGCAGCACCAGCACTGACCTCTCTCTTCCTGCCCATGGGGCACCTAGACAGGTGCCAAACCCCACAAGAAGCTGGGGAGCAAAGGAACCAGAGGATGCAGCCCTGGGAAGCTGTTTTCCCTACCACGGCACAGAGCAGGACAACTGGGAGGGTGGGTCTGCAGCTGGTGGGATGAATGTTGTGCTGCTGATCACGAGATGGATAGTTCAAGCCCACCAGCCATCCTGAGGGAGAAAGATGAGGCTGGCTGCTCCAGTGAAGATTTATAGTCTTGGAACTCCTAGGGAGGGTCATTCTGGGCTCGACAGCAGTGAGTTCATTTGTGTGGGGGTGTGCAGCAAATGGAAAGCAGCCAAGGCCAGATGTGAACGGCCCACAAGGGGCAGAGAATCGGGCTGTGCATGAGGGCACGCATGCGCATGCCTGCTTCCAGTTGCCAGGACTCCACCCTATGACGGCCCTGATGGGTATCAGAGTAGAACCGTGCTTGCTAGGATTTTCAGTGAAGTCAATCACCAGGCTTTCTTCCTAGATGCCTCTGGACAGGAAGAGTGGAGCAGGCGTGGTGGGGGTGATGATGGGTTCTTAACTGTTCAAACAATAGTTGATGCCAACTCATAGCGACCTTATAGGGCAGGATAAAACAACCCCTGTGTGTTTCTGAGACTAAACTCGACTGGAGTAGAAAGCGCCATCTTTCTTCCCAAGGAGCGGCTGGTGGTTTCGAACCGCTGACCTTACGGATGACAGCCCAACGATTAACACCACCAGGGCTCCTCACAACTGTTAGCATTGTTCTGATATGCTTTGTGCTGATAGCTGCAAGGTTAGCAGTTCGAGCCTACCAGATTCCCCGAGGGAGAAAGATGAAGCTTTCTACTTCCTACAGATTTGCAGCCTTGGAAGTCCACCGGAGGCGTTCGGCCTTTGTCCTGCAGGGTCGCTGTGACTTTGAGCGGACGGTTGCAGTTAGGTGCTGTCAGGTCAGTTCCGACTCATACATGCCTGATGTACAGCTCCTCGCTGCAGTCACTGTGTCGATCCATCTCCTGACACCAGGCCCAAAGTACATGAGACAAAACCTCACCATCTGTGCTTTTAAAGAACATGCTGGCGGTCCTTCTGCCGAGATCCGTTTGTTCTTTGGGCAGCTTCTTCGCCAGCTCCATAATCCGAACACAGATTACTTGTGCAAATTGCCAGGTTCCGGAAGCAGTGATTGGGGCAAAGCACCCTTTTCCAGATTGCGCCCCCTCCCCGCGCCCATTGGAGAAGATCTGGACACTGGAGGGGCTAGGGGGCCAAGACTACCCTGCGGCGGGCGGGTCCAACACTGCCCTCCATCGTCCGAGTAGGGGTGCTGCAGGGTATCCCCAAGAAAGCCCGGGATCTTCCTGTGGAACGCTCCC
>NW_022103920.1:86930614-86940915 GCF_000313985.2 Echinops telfairi
TCTGTGGTTCTCACAAGGGTTGCAGGTTAGACTCGCCCTGGGAGCTTTATTTAAAAGCACCGAATGTAGGCCGCTCCTGGCCTGCTGAATCCGATGAGGTCCAGGCATCTGGACTGTTTAAAGCTCCTCAGGTGTTTCCACACTGCAGCCAGGAATGAGAACCTGGCTTACATTAAAGATCAGACCAGGGAAATAAAGGTTATCAGACACTCGGGCGCGTTTTCTTTGAAGAACAATTGACTCCTCTCTTTTAAGGCTTCTCCTATTTCTGACACTCCCATGTGCCCTATTTTAGACTCTGGAATTGCTTCTCACCCTTTATGTACGCAGAAAAAGTCTTCCACGGAAAAAAACGTTTTCATCCGGTTTTTTAAATTGTGAATATGTTAACGCGTGACGGCGGTCGTCTCTCCATGCAGGAAACCACACACAGTTGGCTTTGTCTCACTGATTGCGATCCCCACAATGTAGCCAGGCTTCACCCCACTTCCTCCCTGTGTACCCTGTTTCCCTTCCTCCTCCTTACCTAACCCTGCTCAACTGTGTCCTTGGGCACATGCAGCCCCCGTGGAGTGCAAATGGTTATTACTCTAAGGGGTGGACGCCCCTTGGATGCGTGTTCCCCTGATAGACCTCTCAGTGGTTTGGCTACAAGTATAGCCAGGAGGATGAGTTCATTTCCAAACCTGAAGGGTGACAAAGGGCCAGAATTTGGGGGTTCCATGAATCGCTATCCAATGAGTAAACCTGGTGTTTGGGGGGTGGGGGTTCTTTTTTGTTTTGTTTTTTATGTTTTTTGAGGTTTGTTCCACCTTTCCCACCCCCCACCCCCCTCCTCTACCAGGACCTTCTAATGTGATTTTTTCAGAGCAGTTGCTAGTGGTAGCTGGGCACCATCTAGTTCTTCTGGTCTCAGGGACATGGAGATGGTTGCTCATGTGGTCCCTTAATTCACTGTAAAGATGATCGTATCTGAGGATTAGAGGTCTCCTAGTTGGCTACACAATTTGCTTTGTTCCCCCGTTCCTGGATTTTTCCCCCAGATTAGGAATCTCTGGATGGTAGAAGCAGCATTTTTAATGTGTGACTGACCGAAAGGTTGGAGTCCACCCAAAAGGGGCTAGGAAGAAACTGCTGGTAATCGACTTTCAAAAGCCACGGCCACTGAAAGCCCAGTGGAGCACAGTTCTACTCTGACGCACATGGACCAACCTTACGTTGTAATTGCCGTACATGTAGTAGGCTGGTTGCCCCAGATTCCAGGCTAAATTTTAAGCGAAGGCAAACAGTTAATTGAACGAAGATAAAGAGATTTCATGAGCGGACAAGGAGAAGTCCGCAGGTCTTTCATTCCTGAATGGCAAAACTGATAGGGTGGGGCTCTCAATTTTAGCTGCACATTGAAGTCTACTGGGCGAGTGGTGTTGAACCTCTGACCTTAGGGTTAGCCCCCCCAACATGTAATCAGCTACGCCAGCTAGGTTCCTGGATCAACTGGGCAGTTTTCAATAATACTACTGCCTTGGCCCCACCCCAGAAGTCCGGCTTTAACCGAACTGGGGTTTAGAGGTTCCTGGATGGCTCTGATGGGAAGCCGAGATTAAGAGCCAGAAGCACTGCTGTAGGAGAAGAGACTTCTTTCTCTCTCACAATGGGCTGGGCTTAATTTATTCACTTTTCTCAGAAAATCCCTCTTTTGTTTCATCCCTCCCATACAGTCATTTCAAGGTCAGGGATGTGCAAGCGGTCCTAATGCATTCAGTTCATCGCGGCATGAGATGTGCTGAATCTTCGTCATTTGCCCCACCCCAAGTCGCTCTTCATTGTTGTCCATGGCCTGCAAGTTGGCGCCAACTCACAAAGGCCCGTGTACAACAGAACAAAAAGGCACACTGTCCGGGGCCATCCTCACCGTGGTTGCTGTGCTGGGGTGTGTGTTGTGGCCACTGTGTTGTGAGTGGCTGCCAACCTCTCAAACTACAGGCAAACAAACAAAACCTCACTGCCACGGAGTCAGTGCTGACTCCTGGTGACCCTGTAGGACAGACAGGGTAGACCTGTGTTAACTCTTTACAGGAATAGAAAGCCCTCTCTTTGCCCTACAGAGCTGCTGGTGGGTTTGAGCTGCTGACCTTGCGGTTACCAGCCCAATTCATAACCACCACACCGCCAGGACGACTCCTGAATTATATGGCTGATATCCCAGCACTCTATCCACATTGTGATCCGAGTTTCCATGGGCAAATGATCAGTAGACTGCCAGACATTCTTCCCAGTCTGGCTTAGTTTAGAAGCTTTACCGCAACCTCCCTACCATGGGCGGCACTGCTGGTGTTTGAAGCACTTGTGGCATAACTTCTAGCATCCCAGCCGCGCACCCCAATACAGTACAACAGCAGGTGGGTGTGTAGAAAAAAACTCAGGTGAAGCCATTGCTTAAATATTTTTATGCAACCAGTGCCATCTGGTGGCTGGCAGAGGAGTTACAGGCTGGAGACACCGCAGACCAAACAGATGTGCGCTTAATGAATGAGAACAAATTTTCCGCAGTTAATCCATTGAGTCGTTCCCATTTCCTCAAGTTTTATGGCGTAGATTAGTCTAGGTAATGGCTAAGGGGTGCCTGTTTTGTCGTTTGGGCTCATTCTCCACGTAAGCAGGTGGTGAGCTCCGAGAGCCTGGGACAATTAGGTGGAAAAGCAGTCCCAACGATGGCTTCCATGTACTGCCATTCTGAGATGCTAGGACTTCTTTTGGTTCTCAGAACTGAGACTCCTTAAAGTGACCGTGGACCCCTAATGAGCTGTGAATTCTGTGAGTCGTTCAGAAAACGCTGTCGCCGAGTCGTCTTAACCCCTGGGGACTGTGACTCATGGGGGCCGCAGCCGTGTCCTGGGGAACCAGGATCCATGTGGTGTTCCCTCTTTGGGTGGTTGATTTTTCCAAAATAGGTTGCCGGCCCTTTCTTCTGAGGTTCCTCTGGATGGAATGACTGGTCTCGTGTTCCTTAGCGATCCATGTTTACTGTGGCAGAAAGTAAATCCGAGGGGAAAATAAAAATATGCTATTCATTCTTTTACATGTAACAAGAATATAGTATGCCATGGTAAATATCGTGTTTTTAAATAACCGTATTTTCCAAAGCAAAAAAATACTTATGTCTCTGAGTTAGTGTATTGGCATTGTTGTACATTTTGATAAATCTCTTTGCACACAGACCCAGCCCCTCTCACACCCTGAGTGTGTGTGGTTCAGGGTCAAATCCACTCTCTGCTTCCAGAGGTGAATTGTGGTTCGAGGCTGATTGACATCCCTGGCCGCTGTGATCGGTTGAGCGTGGTGGTCATTTGGTCAACTCAGAGCCCTCCCCTCCCCCACTAATAAACAAATAAATAAATAACAACCCACAATCAATTTTTGACAGAGAATTCTGAAGAGACTTCCGGCCCCTTTTTGCCTGGGCTGGATCCAAAACAAGAAGTAGGGCTCCCAGGGTGCCACCCTCCCACCACCCAGATAGCCTGAGAATGGAACTCTGACAAAGTGGAGTCTGGGAATGGAGGGAGAGACACTGAGTCCTGAGGACAGTCGTAACCTCTACAGGGCTGAGTCTCCTCACTCGAGACATTGCTGTTTGGCTCTGCAGCTGGGTCAGGTTTGCACTGGAGTCGCAATCTCAGCTGCTGGACAAAGGCTTGGAAGTTTGGGCCCACCCAGAGCGTCTCAGAAGAAAGTCCTGGTGAAATCTGCCCTTGAAAACGGCCAGAGCCCAGTTCTCTGTGGTCACCACCAGTCACCATCGACTGGGCAGCCTCTGGTCCTTTCATGCTGGTGTTGAACTCGGGTTGACTGTTACATCTTTTGTAACCGGAAGCACCGTGGTGGTGCGAACCACCCCAAACTTGTCCCCAACCCTCATTCATTGTCTTGCCACGTTCCTGGACACCGGTATTGAGAAAGCGCAGGTCATCCCACTGGGTGGCCTGTTTGTTTTCAAGGAGCGAGCCACACGCCCCTTCTGTCAACCAGGGAAGGTGGGTGAAAAACAGGACATCCAGTGCTACCTGAGACGAGGCAGAGGGCTGCATCTGGTATTTTCCGAGGTAGATGTGGGGAGCCAACCCATCGCTGCTTGTGGAGAACATCTCGTTATCTCTTCCCTCTTGGACCTGCCCAAGCGCATGTGTAAACCCACTGTCACTCCTGATTCATGGCGACCCTACAGGATGGCGTAAAACTGCCCCATAGGGCTTCATGGGAACCCACTGCCTCAACTTTCTCCCACCCAGTGGCTGGTGGGTTTGAACTACTGACCTTTTGGTTAGCAGCCCATGGCTTAACCGTTACACAGCACTATCAGGACCCCTTAGTCGTCGTGTGCGCGTCGATAAGATGAAGGGAAGACCCGACAGAGCCTCGTAACCCATTCCTGTCTACTTCTGATCTTCCTGGCCGCATCTGTATTGGTCGCGCTGGGCAAAGAGAGAGTGGAGCAGAGTGACATGCCACTCAAAGGGGATGTCAACCGGAAGTCCGCAGAAAGAGCGGTCAAGCTTCCGTCTGTAGTGCTTGTGAGTGAAAAGTTCTGATCTGCAAGAATTTGCTGGCTTGTTTGTGTTTGCCTTTCCGAGAGACACCGTGGGGAAGGGAAAGGGGTTCCCTGCTGACTACCTTCCGTGGACGTTATGGCCCCGAGCCGGTCAGGGTTTCCTTGTTCCCCTAGAGCAGGTCGCTGGACTGGCGTGATCCTCGCACACAGTCCGGAAAGGCCTCGCTGGGTTAGATGACGATGGTGGTTTGTAAAGGCTCCCGTGGCTTTTATCTCTCACTAGACAGTCACTTTGAAGTTTGCAGAAAGTTGCCGTGCCACGTCTATGTCCCTGTTTGTCAAGTGGAGGAAGTCCAGCCATCAGAAAAGCAGCTGCACGTTACACATGCCACTTGCATTGGTCTGATGTGTGTTGTGGGGAGACTTATATAGACACCCCCCAAAAAAACCCTAAAAAGCACTGCCATCCTATTGATTGTGACTCATCAGACCTGCTATAGGATTCTAAGACGATGAATCGTTACAGGGGCAGAGAGCCTCAAGTCAAATCACAATCATGTACAATATGTCCTTTCATCTCAAATTGAGACTCAGAAAGGAGACGCAGCACGGGGGACTACCCATGTCCCAGCATTCCTATAAGCCTGTACACCTACGTGTGTAATCTTGCAACAGTATATGACAGTCCATATAAAACAATGTATGGCATAAGGAATTTTCATCATTTTATGATGTGGGGGAGCTGCTAAGTACGGCGATTGATGGACTTGTGTCCCTCACAAAGCAGGTATTCTAAATCCCGACCTATATGCTTATGATTCTAGTCCCACTTGGGACTGGGCTGTCCCAAGATATGAAAGGGATTTTCATATCTCTGAGGGAAGAGAGATGCCAGGCCACATGAAGAGTACCCCAAGATCAGAAGCTGAAAGAGACAGGGACATCCCCCAAGAGGTCACAGAGAGCAAGTCTCCCCTAGTATGTGTACAGAATGAAAATTATGAATCCTAGACCCCCCTCAAAAAACAACTGTGAGAAAAACAGTGCTTGTTATAGACAACCTTGTGTGCTGTTTTGCTTATGTCAGCAATAGATCACTCGCTTACCCAGAGCCCTTTGCCTTTATCCAGCATGCCGTAGAAGGTTTTGAATCCATTAGAATCCTACAGTACTTCATTCCACTCGGTGTGCCTTTAAGGATAGACCTTTTCCTTGTTAACAGCACAGAAGCTAGGAAGCTTGGCTTGGGAGGCCATGTGATTTGCACAGGGCCATGCAAGCAGTGAGTCTGGGTACCCAGAACAAAGGCCTAGGATCGAGAGCAGCTGCTGACTTCCTGTGGGCTGCCCTCTCCCCCACACGCTAACCAGTGGTTCCCAACCTGTGGGTCGAGACACCTTTGGGGGGTCAAATGACCCTTTCCTAGGGGATAATCAATTTATAACCGTAGCAAAATGACAGTGATGAAGTAGCCATGAAAATAATTTTATGGTTGGGGTCACCACCACATGAGGAACTGTATGAAAGGGCCGGGGCATTAGGAAGGTTGAGAACCACTGCATTAAACCAAACTCACTGCCATGGAGTCGATGCCGGCCCATAGGGACCCTACAGGTCAGAGAACTGCCTCACCCCAGGGCTTTTCTGCAAAGCCCTCAGCATACCCCCAAAGAAGTATCTGATGAAAGAACTCGTGTGTCCGTCGCCTTCCCTCCACTCAGGTGAGAAGAACCACGGAGTTGTTGAATTGGATAATCAAATTAAAATACTCCTTCACCTGGACTTCACAGATCCTAACCTTTAATAGCCACAAAAAAAGTCACCTGCTAATTAAATCGTTTAAAGGGTGTTGACATGGAAATGAGTATTACTTAAGACGGCAGAGGCTTCCTTCCCACTCAGCGAAGCCCTGTCAGGATCCATGGGATGGCCAGAGGTCACCAAGTCGAGGCTGCTCGTCCCTTCTTATCTAGCCTGGTCCTTCTCAAATTCCAGCTTAGCCAAGCCCCCCAGGGAGGCTTACTCACACAGATCTGCAGCCATGGTTTCTGAGGGTGTGCGGCTGAGGGGCAGAGTCCTGGTGACGTGGTGGGTACTCTTTGGGCTGCGGTCCCCACGGTCGGCAGTTCAAAACCACCGGGCTTTCCACTCCCGGAAACAGTTACAGTCTTGGAAGCCCACAGGGGTCAGCACTGACTCGATGGCAGTGAGGGTTTGGGTGGGCTGGGAGGGGTCTTTCTCCCCAGAGATGCTGATGGGCCTGGGCCAGAGACCACTGCGATCTCGTTCAGGGCTCAGCAAACTTGTGAGATGGAAGAGCCAATCCTGTCCCTCACAACATTACTCGAGAGCCCTAACTATATTTTTACACATAAGGAAAATAAGGGCAATATTGTGCGTGGAACGATTCTAGTTTTATTTTCATTTTCAGTTTTACTTCTGAGACACACAGACTCAGCTGTCCCTTGGGGGTTATGCTTGTTAGTGGTATCTACGCATTATTTAATCTTGTCCTTGTTGTTCCTGATTCATTTTTAACAGGCTGATGAAAGTATGAAAGGGGGGCGGGGGCTCAGTTAAGAGTGTGGCTGGAGGAGCCCCACTTTCCAAGTTCAGTTCTGTCGCGCTCTCTAGCTGGCCTGGGGCATGCCATGGGACCTCTCTCAGCCTGAAGGCCCCCCTGAACGATGCAGTTCAGCCAGCCACCCTGTGTCAGGTTCCCAAGGCGGTAAATCTTTCCAGGAGATGACAGCCTCCTGGTCTCCCCACGGAGTCACTGAGGGGCTGGTGGGTTCGAGGTGCTGACCCAACGGCCAGCGGCCCAATGAGTAAGTCGCCCATCATGCCACCCGGGCCAGCGTCCTGCTAAGGAGCCCCGGTGGCACAAAAATGAAGCTAAACAAAAGGTTGGTGGTTCAAACCCACCATGGAGAAAAGTCCTGCAAATCTACCTCCGAAAAAATGTCAGGCTGAAATGGCCTCTGGGCAGTCCTTCCCCATTCCTCAGGGCTGCTGTGTGGGGCCAATGCCGACAGTCTGTCCCTGCTTGGGGGTGGGGGTGTGGGGGGAGACAGCCCCGGAATCTCCATTGGGGGGTGGAGGGAGGGGCCGTTCTTGGGCTTATTGAAATCTCCTACATGGCCAGGGTCAAGCATCCCTATTTCTCTCTGGCTGATGCTGTCAGGTGACCGACTCTTCTTTGCTAGCCAGATTGTCTCCGCCAGGAATCTCCTCCACACCATGAAGCACGGGCTCCCAGGGGACCCCACGTATACCCTCTGTCCAGCTCGGCCATCAGCACAGGAGGCCGAGGCTCACCAGGCACGGGCAGCCCGCAGGCTTAACCAAAACAACCCAGTGCACTGCTACCACAAAGACCACGGTTCAAACCCACCAGGGCTCTAAAAGCAAGAGATGCTGCTGCCCACTTCCATAAGTATTTCCAGCCTGGGGAGTCCTAGGTAGGTAGGGTCACCGTGCAGGTGGAATCAGCCTGATGACAGTGGGTTTGCCGTTGGGGGTTTTTGTCAGACGCTGCACCCAAGGCCTCGTCAAATTAGCCCCACACAGCATGGTGTCGTAGATAGAATTGTGTGTTACAGCCCTCACCCCCTGCTGCCTGTGAACCCGACCTTGTTGGGAAACAGGGGCTTTGGTGTGCTTGTCATCAGTAAGCACGTGGCCAGGACATGGGGTTCTGCCTCTCTGGTGGGTGAGCGGATGGGACCATGTGACTGGCTCTGGCCACTGCATTGTAAGTAGAAATGACGTAGGTCCTCACTTCCAGGTTAGGGCATGTGCCTGAAACCCAGCCCCTTCCTCCCCCAGCTCTCTCCCCTCCTCCAAAGGCAACCAGCCTGGATCCCAGGAGGAGGAGCTATGGAGGAATGCGGCTGTGAAATAGAGGGGACAGATGTTACTGATCTCTCTGGGACCGTCTAACACTTCTTGGAGGAGCGGACTCTGAGAAGGCCCTGGTGACACAGCGCCTTCAGTGTTGGGTTGCTAACAGTTAGGTGTCCAAACCCATCAGTAGCCCATCCACGGGTGAGCTACTCCGCTAGATACACATGAGACAGGCTGATTCCTTGAAGATTTACAGCCCGGAAAACGCCGTGGGGCAGTTCCACTCTGTCCTGTAGGATCAAGCTGAGTCGGAATCAACTCAGCCACTGTGGGTTTGGGCGTGAAAAACTGGAGGGCGCTATCTTGTGTGAGTCCTGGTGGCGGAGTGATTGTGCTGTGGGCATCAGTCCAAAGGCCAGCCGTCCCAAACCATCAGCCGCTCCTTGGGAGAAAGAGGGGTTTTCTCCTCCCTCCACAGTTACACTTTCAGACACTCACAGGGGCAGTTCTCTGCTGCCTTCTAGGGTCGCTGTGATTCAGATTTGACTTGATGAGTTGGGGAGATGGTGGGAATTGGGGGACTTTTTTTTTCTTACATAAAAAAGAAAAAAGTTGCCCTCAGAGAGGCCTTTTCAGCTGCCTGCGTTAATAAACGTCTAGGTATTACTGTTTGTAAAGTAGCTGCTAGTGGATGGGAAATACTCATAAGGAAATTGTGGTTTGTGTTACTTTTACATTTTTTGAACGTACTGGAGAACCTGCTAGTCCTTGGAGTAGCTTCCTGCCACTTGTCACAAACGTGGACCTTTGAAGCAAAGGCTTCCTTCTTAAGCAAGTGCCCTGGGACAGATACAGCATCCCTTGGTTTCTTCTCTGTTGCTGAGTAACAAATGACCGCAAACGTCGAGGCTCAACAACCTCCATTTGTGAGCTGACAGTCGTGGACGCCAGAAGTCTCAGCAAAATCAGCGCGGCTCTCCTTTTGGAATGTCAAAACCAAATCAGTTTAAAATAAAGCAATCAAACGAACAAAAACATGATCCCGTTTCACAGCGACACCCCGCGTGTGTCCTACTAGAACTTGGCTTCGGAGTTCTCAGCGGCTGAATTGTTGGCAGTAACAGCGACACCCCGCGTGTGTCCTACTAGAACTTGGCTTCGGAGTTCTCAGCGGCTGAATTGTTGGCAGTAGGCCCCCAGGCCTTTCCTCCAAGGTGCCTCTGGGTTGGACCCTCCATTCTCTCTGTTTCAATCAGTAGGCCAGGGCATCAGCTCTTTCTCCCACCCAGGAACAAGGGAAACAACCTCACAAGGCTGAAATTAAGACGGAGGGTCGGAGTGGACTCCTCAGTGGAGATTCTCGGGAAGAATACTTCCAATCGCTCAGTGTTTCCTGAGTGCAATTCCTTGAAGATGTGGGTTGGAGGGGCCGGCTTCCTGGTTGGCTGTCAGGCGGGCCCCAGCCTTCACTGCTGACATCCGTCTCCTGTGACCAGTCTTGGAGCCCTGAGTACTCCTCGGGCTGCAAACCAATCTGCTGTCCCATCAGCTGCCCCCTGAGAAAGTGTTCTGCTTCTAAAGGACTGCTGGGGTGGGATGAGGTCTCCGAGTTATCACCCTACTTGAAGCTCAGCTGACTAGTGCATGTCGTTCCTGTGTTGTCGGAATCAATGTTCTCTGTATTGCCTCTCTGGATTCTAAAAGCCTTTGCACTGGCTGCATAGATTAACTCATGGACAAAAATCATGATTAAAGGGATTATTCAGGAAGTCAATATGTTGTCATGCCAGCGAGAAATGCTCAGGGTGGAGTTGTTCATCGGGATATGTTACAAAGTCCTTTCAGGTCTTCTAATAAATGCCCAAAGGGGCATGCCACTCTGCTGCCAGCCTCAACCTGAAGGCCC
>NW_022103920.1:86942027-86943048 GCF_000313985.2 Echinops telfairi
GGTCCTGGGGCTCCTTCTGAATGGAGAAGTGGTCAAGGATCTACGTCACTGCCTCTCAGATTTAAAAGACCCCTAGATGTATCAAGAACCCACTGCCCGTGGGTGGATTCCGATGCCAGTGACTGCCCCACGGCTGGTTTCCCAGGAGCTGGTTGCCGCGTCCCTCTGCAGGGGCGACTCCGGTGACCAACCCGGCGGAGTCCACCGGGGCTTCACCACCACTCTTGAAATTCATTGTGTAAGGCTCCCGAACAGTTTTGTTCCTCTTGTATCTGTGGGTTTCTGTTTCATCTGGTTGATGGGTTTCTCTTTTATCTCTTGTATCATGTTCCAAGAGCATGTTGGGCTGTCCGTGAGTCCCTGCAGGCTGACGTGGTCAAGAAGACTGTGATGCAAACGGGCCGTGTTCCCAGGCCCAAAGACACGCAAGAAAGGGACACTGCACTTCTCATTTGGGCAAATAACTTTAATGTTTAGTGTAATAGGTGACGATTTGGTTCTCGCACCTGCTTTGGTGTTCACGCGATATATTACCTTGGTTGACCTCTATCAGTGTTTCCCAAAGAGGGCAGTGCTGCCCCAGAGAGGGGCTCTGGGAAGACCCGGCGGCAAGGACTGCCGCAGCAGGTCCTTGCGCTGTGGACCCACGTATGGGCTACAGGGTAAACGTTTTTCATCCCCGTGGGTGCGATGAGTAGATTTTTTTTTAAGGGTGTTAGGCCAGCCACGGACTCGGAGGGAGCCCAGAGGGGCCCCCACTCGTTGGGTGTGGCAAGTACATGTGTGGGTCCCTGAGAGACGACTCCTCCGAGATGCAGTTCTCCTGGCGTGGGTGTGCGTGTCCGTGGTGGTGCTGACAAAGTGACAGGAACGGGGTCCCTTCAGGCAGCCGAGCCCCATTCTCCCCATTCTGGGGGTCAGAAAGATGATACCAAGAGTTCGGCAAGGCTGTACCCTTCAGTTTGTGTGCAGCACAGCCCGCTCCTGCTGTCTTCACGTGGCCTCCTCTGCTCCTGCCCCC
>NW_022103920.1:86943877-86944824 GCF_000313985.2 Echinops telfairi
GCACCAGACAGCTAGGTCAAACCCCAAAAGACCTGGACAAAACCCGAGAACATTATGTTTAACCAAGTCGGTCTTATAAAGATAAATATTAATGTCACCAGTGTTAGAAGGAAAGAAAGAAAAAGAAAAGTGATTTTCTCACCAAGAGATAAAACGTTGAAGACTACAAGGGGGCCAGGGACAGGGGAGGGCAGAAACTGGGGCAAGGTCAGGGAGAGAGGGGACACAGGAGCGAGGAAGGGAAGGGAGGGTGTAGGGAGCAGTGGGGAGCACACATGTGGGTTCGACACAACACTATGACTGATGTGATTCGATGAGATGGGCTGGGCGACTACACAGAATATGGTCTCCTTTTAAAAACCAAAATCAATAGCTAAGTAAGTCATGATGTTTTTTTAAAAGAGTGAAGGTTCACAGCTTTAAAAAACGTCCCCATCCTCCCCCCTCAGAGCTAAGCACTGGTCTGAGCAGCTATAAAAGAAGGAAAAGTTAAACTGAAGTGGACTTGCATTCTCTAGAGACTTGGGTTCTCCATGGCAAACAAATGGGAGAAGACCCTGTGATGCTCCCCAAAGCTGTCGGGGTTCTGTAGAGCTTCCGTGCCCGCAACAAATGGCATATTAGCCTAATATGCTTTCTGGTCTCCAGTTTAGTTTATCTTTGTCATCTCCTGGGCTGCCAGCTATCAACTCTAACCAGCATTGCCCTCTTCTCGTAAAAATCCATTGTCTCCAGTCTGCTGGCCAGGGAAACCATTATGGATGCAGGTGGAAGACTCCACTCAGAAACCTGCAACTTACTCAGCATTAGGCTGGGTTGTCTAGAGAAACAAAACCGCTGCCACTCATATTTGTATGAGAGAGCTTTACATCCCGAAGGAACTTCATATCAAGGAGGCATCCCAGCCCAGTCCAACTCTAGGCCATGAGTTTGCTGTTACCCACAGC
>NW_022103920.1:86946736-86947572 GCF_000313985.2 Echinops telfairi
CCCTTCATCAAGCCCTACCAGACCTCCCAAACATACATTGACAAACTCATTCTCTTCTTTAATTTGAGAACCTACCAGAGGAAACTTGTGATCATGCACAAGCCAAGGGGCAGTCTTACCAACAAAACAAGGGAATACTGCGTGGCTTAAAGTCAGTAGAGGTGAGGCTCAAGGTTGGATCAGATGTTGAGCAAGTAATCTGAGAAGCTGGAGCATCTGAAGAAGAACACAGCCTTGGGATTAGAGGCAGGCTCCTGGTCAACTGTGACCACAGATGTCACCCCCACGCTGGGTGAAAGACTTCAACCACTAGCGTCAAGCACTTACGGATGCAAATCACAGATTACAGCCCGTAATATGAATTACATCTTTCTTAAAAAAGCAAAAACCAAACCTGTTACCATTGATTCCACATGGACAGCTAGGGACTGCATCTTATGACGATGACAAGCATCCTCTTGACTTGGCCAAGAAGGAGCATCCTGGTAAGTGGAGAAAAGCTTGAAGGTGCCAAGAATTTCATTGTAGTTGGATCCATCCTCAACGCTGTGGAAGCAGCAGTTAAGAAAGCAAACGGTGTCTTCCACGGAACAAATCTGCAGCGAGACCCCTCTAAAATGTCAAAAGGCAAAGATGTCATGTTCAGGACTGAAGTATACCCGGCCCTCACCGTGGTACTTCCAATTGGCTCAAGGAGGCTGCGTTGGAATATGATCTTGGCAAAGAATGCTGCACACGCGTGGGACTGCCAGAAGAACAAAGGAACCCGTCGTGGAAAAAGTACAGCCACATGCTCTTTAGAAGAAAGGGTGGTAAGATTTCATCTTCGTATATAT
>NW_022103920.1:86948989-86949943 GCF_000313985.2 Echinops telfairi
TGGCCGTCAACAGAGCACACTTGCGTGAGTGTTTCTAAGGGGAGGACAGAAGACGACACACATGAAATCATTTTCTAGGCGTCATCGGGATGTTTGGGGCTCGCTGTGTGCCCTGGGTAATCCCACTTCAGCCTGTTATTGTGTTCTTCGTGGTGCGGGTATTTTCGGCAGCTGCCCTGGGCTTTTGGAATCTAATTATGTGTTTCTCGTGAGCTGTAATTTGGCCTTGGCCACCAGAAGGAAAGAGGTTTGTGTGTGGTCAGCGCGAGAGCTGGGAGGCTTGACCTCTGACCCCTAGAGCACAGAAGGGCACTCCAGCCATCGCGACCAGAGGGCATCACAGGCCTGAACACTCAGTGCTTCCATCACAGCAATCGCTCTTCCTGAGGGCTCTTCCTTCCACGCATCTCTTAAGTCAGCACACACGTCTCTAATTCCTAGGAGTCACTTGGCAATGCAAGTGCTTGGCTCCTGACCAGAAGGTCAGTCAGTGGTCCGGACCCACCCCCCACCCCAGGGGTGCCTTGGAAGAAAGGCCTGACCATCAGCTTCAGAAAACCCAGCCATTGAAAGCCCTACAGAGCCAGGGTCGCCCACCATGAGATGGGATCAAGTGATTTACTTTTTCATAGTGGTAGACGTGTCATGCTGTGTGGTAGGTGGTGAGCTGGGCTTTGGGGGTTGGTTTTGTTTAAAACAGAGGCATACCGTGGAGAGGGTGCGGCTTTCAGACCACCTCCATAAAGTGAGTCACGCACAGGTTGGGCCTCCCCAGGCTTCGTGAAAGGTAGGTGGCACTGTGAGCTAGGCATTGGGCTGTTAACCACGAGGTCAGAGGTACAAGCCCACAGTGTCTCCATGGGAGAAAGATGGGGGCTGTCTGTTCCCCTAAAGATTCGCACACTCAGACACCCCTTGGAAGGTCCCTGTGTTCCGCTGGGTTGTCTAGAGAAA
>NW_022103920.1:86956992-86958243 GCF_000313985.2 Echinops telfairi
CTGTGGTGCACTCAGACTTTATTATGTATTGAGACTGGCCCACGCCGGTGGGCTCCTGTTCCCCTTGTCATTGGCTGGTGGATGGGAGCACATGGGAACAGCCTGGTGCTGTCGTGGGAGGGCTTGTCCCTGTGGATCTCGACCCACCTGTCCAGAACTGATGATTGCCCAACAAAAGGTGGTCGATATGAGAGTCAGAAAACATTGCTGCTAGGATTCCAGTTCAAACATGCCCTGCTTTGTTCCAAACAAAGGAGCCCTGGTGGCGCAGTGGTTACGAGGCGGGCTGTTAAGCACAAAGTCAGCAATTCGAAACTCCCAGTGCCTTCTTGGGAGAATTCTCGACAGGGCTTTCTACTCCTATAAAGAGTTACAGGCTCGGAAACTCAGGGGGGCAGGTCTACTATGAAGTAAGGTTGCCGTGAGTCAGCACCGGCGCCATGGCAGTGAGCTTGCTTGTGTGTTTTACTGCAAACACGCTGTGTTGAAGAATGGCTCTGTGCTCAGTGATGGGTGCAGACAGGTGTCCGCGGTCACTCGCCTTAGTCTCCCGAGGGGTCTTCCAAACAGACAAAGATCCACTGGGGACAGGCCTCCAGGCAGAGGGGTCCGCTCAGAAGGTTCTTTACGGTGACTAATTTTGTACCGCCAAAGGAGTCATCTTGATCCATGGTTTCAAAAGACGCAAAGCCATTACAGGCTTTATTAAGAAGTTGTTTTCGGAGAAACTGAAAATGGCATTGGCCAGAGGAAAAAAGATCAGGAAAGTTTCACCAAGTTAAAAAAAAAAATTGGTCCCACCCCCACTCCCATCACAACAGGGCACCTGCTTGTTCTTTGAGGGTAGTAAGGGCTGCCCCGGGGGAACTTGGCTGGGAAGCTTTACCCCGCCCGCCCTACAGCCCCAATCCACTTTCAGACTTCTTTTCCGCCAAATTCAAAGACCATTTCAAAGCGACCTGATGGAGCCACCGGAGGAGCCCCAAGCTGTCATTTTGACGGAGTGTAAATCAAAGAACGTGGAATTCTTCAGGGAAGGGAGGGTTAGACTCGGAAACACTGCCTTCAGAAGAGTAGAGACCGCGATGGGGACCATGTGGAAAGTGACTAGCCTCACGTTTTGATGGTTTCGATGAATAAAGTTGTCAGTGAGTGTGCGGCACACAGTTCGCAGTTCGCTCGGAGGAAGGAAGGTGGTTCCGTCATCACCACAGTCCATTTCAGAACATGTTCCTCTTTCTCGTGCTCCTG
>NW_022103920.1:86959422-86960526 GCF_000313985.2 Echinops telfairi
GGCGTCACCACAGGCCCTGCCTCTCAGCTGTTGAGACTGGATGGCTGGGCGCTGGCTGGGCCCCACTTCCTCAATCTGTGTTTCTCTCACCCGCCACCACCTCTTTCTCTCTCCACCAGACGTCTCTCTTAGAGCAGTGGTTCTCAACCTTCCTCAGGCCGCGACCCTTTCATACAGTCCTCATGTGGTGGGGACCCCCCAACCAGAACATTATTCTCGTTGCCACTTCATCACTGTCATTTTGCTGCTGTTAGGAACTGGGTGATTCCTGTGAAAGGGAGACTCGCCCCACAGGTTGAGAACCGCTGCTCTAGAAGGTTCAACTTCTCTACACGGTGGCTACTAGGCCCTCCATCCAGCCTCATGGACGTCTCTGTTAAGTCCAATATGGAACTATGTACCTGTGTTTAATGGAGCCCTGGTGGTGTAGTGGTTATGCACTGGGCTGCTAACCGCAAGGTCTGCAGTTCGAAACCCCCAGCAGCTCCCAGGATAAAGAGATGACTTCCTACCCTCGTACAAAGTCAGAGTCTCAGAAGGCCCGGGTCAGCCGTGCACTCTGCAGTGTGGTTGCTGCGGGCCAGCATCCAAGGCAGGGAGTTTGGGAGTTTCCGTGTGTGTATAAAGTGTGTTTGACCATTCTTGTTTTTCTTGCTGTAGCATCCGTCTTAACTCACTGCCATCGAGTCGGTGTTGACGCAGAGCGACCCCCGATGGGTGTCTGAGACTGCCTTGTTTTGTGAGTCTTACAGGGGGACACAAGAGGGATCACCTCAGGACTCAAGTTTAATCTTAGGGATGCTGTTGTTGTTTGTAGTTAGATGTCATTAAGTGGGATCTGATCCATATTGACCCTCTACACAGCAGAAGGAAGCACTGCCCGGTCCTGCCCCGTCCTCAGAGCTGTCCCTAGGCCTGAGGCTGATGGCGGCAGCCGCTGTGTCCACCCATCTCTTAGAGGGGGCCTTCCTCGTTTCTCTGCCCGCTACTCTTGCCAGCATGATGTCCTTCGTCAGGGATTAGTCTCTCCCGACAACAGTTCCAAAATACGGAAGACTAGATCTCACCGGCCTTGCCTCTAAGGAGCACTTTGGCCATCCTTCT
>NW_022103920.1:86961844-86968738 GCF_000313985.2 Echinops telfairi
TCATTCGAACTCGCCAGTTGCTCGTGGGAGAAAGATGAGGCTGGCTGTGCTCATGAAGATTCCAGAACCTGGGAACCCTGTATACGGTTGCCGTGCGATGGAATCGGCATGTTGGCCAAGACCTTGATTTGCTTGTTTTGTTGATATGACAACTTATTGTGCTCAAAGATGAAATTCTGATACTTCTTTCCTTATTTCCTGAACACTTGTTTCTCTGCCTCTTTGAACAGTAACAACTTCCAATAGTCTCCGATTTCACAATACCTTGTTCAAATTCAGCCCTTTGGCTTTTAGCTCTGAGAAGTGACTCCTTAGAAGTGGGTTGCAGGTTCACTATCTCCCAGAGTGAGCCAGCTGATAAAACCTCCTTGAAGAAGCATACCAGAATTTTCTCCTCGTGCTTGTATGAGTGTGTACCTCAGTGTTCATATATTACCATGAGATCTTTGCCCAACACCCAACCCTGAGCTCGTAGGTGTCATCCCATCTCCTAATAGTTTCTGTACGATTCTGTGGTTGTTAGGTGCCGTCCAGCCAGCCCCAGCTCATAGTGGCCCAGCGTGCAGCAGCATGACACCATTAGCCGGTCCACCACCATCCTCACAGTCCCTGCTACAACCCCTGGTTGTAGTCGCTGGGTCAGACCATCTCGTGGAGGGTCCTTAGCTTTTTCAGTGGTCTCTACTTTAGCAAACATGATGTCTTGCTCCAGGGACTGGCCTGTCCTGATAATAGGAGGGTGCTTTAAAAGGTTGGTGGGGGGAAAAATGGAATGAAAAGATCATGAAAATTTCCAGGAACTTTTGAAATCCCATCGTGGGTCCCCAGTAAGCAAGATGAAGTCTCTCCTTCCTTGCGTGTAAGGAGCATTCTGGCTGCGCTTTCTCTGAGACAGATTTGTTTATTCTTCTGGAAGTTCAGGACACGTTTTTTTTTCTAACTCCACACTTCCACTTCAGATGTGGATCTTCTGTGTCATTGTCCAGCTGCCCCAGGCCTGTGAGGTGATTGGCAGGACCCTGGCTGGGGTCAGCCATGCCGTGGTCATCAGGTGACATTGCCCAATGAGTATCTCCCTTGTTGAATTGCCACTCACCCTTTAATCTCAGCCATATTAAACTTTCCCTGATGGCACAGTGGTTAAGTACGCAGCTGCTAATCCAAAGGTCAGCCGTTCGAACCCACTAGCCGCCTCTCAGGAGAAAGATGAGGCAGCTTGCTTCTGGAAAGACGCCCACCTCGAAGACCTTGTGGGCAGTTCTACTCTGCTCGTAGGGCCCCTGTGAGTCAGAAAGGTACGGCTGGTTATGGACTTCTGACTTTCCAAGTGGGATGCCCAAATTTGAGTTGTCCCCCACTTACACAGGCACCCCTCCATCTGTCAGTGGAGGCTTTCCAATTACTACCATGGCTTCAGTGGAGCTTCCAGGCTAAGACGGACTAGGAAGAGAGGCCTGAAGATGTACTCCTGAAAACCAGTCCTTGGAAGCCCTGTGACTCCCAGTGGTTCGATCCCCCATGGACCTTCAGGATCAGGATGAGGAGGCTGCAGCTGACAGCAGCAACCACCTGGTGTGTGGAATCCAGTGCCTGGCCTGAGGTTAACTCAAAGCATTGTTGCTGGCCATCACTGTTGGGTGCTGGTGGAAGAACGCTGGGCTGGCGGATAAAGCGGGCAGGGCCCACCCATGGGCTTCCTACAAAAGGCAGGCCCGCGATGCTTGTGGGATGTAGAAGAGCTTAGGTGAAAGGCAAGTGCAGAGCCACAGGGGGATGCAGGTGGGTGGTCATTTGGTGTTTTCACTGCTCTAAAGAAAGCCACTCGAGGGGGCTGTTTGTATCACTTGCTTTCTGTTCCTCCACCTCCAAGGGAAAGGGACACGAGACACCTGCTCCGCTCCATTCGTGGAGAGTCAGGGGTTCCCCTGACTTCTATAAAGTGGCTTGCCAGGCCTTCCCCAGGGCGATGTGGTAGCGGTTTGAGAAACCTAAGGTGTGTCTTTCCCTTTCCCTTGCAGAATATCTTAAAGGCAAATAGAAAGGCTGTTTGTATTGCACATGTTTGCCGAGGGCATGAGTCACCAGGCACTTCCTCACTCCAGTCCAGAAATCTGAGAGGGAAGGAGCTCCCGCAGGAAGGGTGTGCCGGGGAGAGAATGAGGGGTGTTTAAGAATGTTGGTGGCTCCGTGGGTTAGGCATTAGGATGCAGACCTCAAGCTGGGCATTCCAAAGCCACCCGGCAGCGCCGCGTGCCAGAGAAACATGAGGCTGTCTGCTCCTGTAAAGAGTCCCAGGCTCCGAAACCCTGTGGAAGGTAGCAATGAGGCAGAATGCATTCAATGGCAGGGAAGGTTTAGAATGGGATATAATCTCCTGCACCCCCTCCCCCTCCCCTAACAGAGATGAGGTGTAATCCCTGGAACCGGATCGGGAACTGTGACCTTTTTTAGAGAAAGAGTCCTTGCGAATGTAAATCGAGGGTCTGGAGAGTAAAACTCACAGCCATCCCATCTACCCCAACTCATAGCAACCTTACAGAACAGAGTGACGCTGCCCCTTCGGGTTTCCCAGATTCTAACAGCTACTGTTGGTGGGTTCAAACTGCTGACTGTGGCAAGCAGCTCAATGAGCCGTCCACTCTGCCACCAGGGTACACACGCCAACACAGGCATCCTATGAATCCCAGGCAAAGGGAGACCTCAGGGATAGGCCCTAGGGGTAGACAGAGTGAGGAGGAAGCAGGGGAGATTTGGAGATACTGGGATTATTGCTGGTAGAGGCTCTGAGTCAGACTAGATTGTATGGTAATGTAGGTGCCCTTGAGGGGGCTCTGATTCGTAGTGACCCTCTGTACAACAGAACGGAACACAGCCCAGGCCTGCACCAGCCTCACGATTGTTCTTGGGTTTGAGCCCATTGTTCATTAGACTTGCAGTAGCTGACGCTGTTTTGATGCTATCCCTGGGGTTTTCACTGGCGAATTCCTCTGAACTGGGCAGCTTGGTCCTTCCTTGTCATCTCTTCTTGGTCTAGAAGCTCTGCCGAAGCCTGTTCACTTTGGGTGACCCTGCTGGTACTTGACCTAACAGCGACATAGCCGCCATCATCAGAGCAACACACAAGCCTCCACACCGCACAACCAACTGACAGACAAGTGGCAATGGTTTTGCTTTTGCAGATGATGGCTGCCACGAAGCACGGAGTGCCAGCAGCTAACACAAGCGGAAAGTCAAGGGACAGGCTGCTCTCCAGAGCCGCCAGGGCAAGCACAGCCCTGGACTTTGGCCAAGGGGCACTGATTTCAAGACTTGCCATAGTAGGCTACACATCGGGCTGCTAACTGAAAGGTCACCAGTTCAAAACCACCAGCTGCTCCCAGAGAGAAACAGGAAGCTTTCTACTCCCATAAGGAATCTCAGAAATCCACCCTGCCCTACAGGGTCACTATGGGTTGGAATTGATTCGATGGCCGTGAGAGAGAATGCGTGTCCTGCACTTATGCGTTAGAAAGGAAATAGCATGTTGTTTTAGGCCACCAAATGTGGGGTGCTATGTCACAAGCGTCCAGAGGACACTAATCCAGATGTGGTGACCAACCGAATCCTGTGTGCTCTTCTTGAAGAGAGCCTGGTGGTGCTGCAGTGGTTCAGCACTCATCTGCTTTGAGAAGGTCCGTTTTCATGAGAGTGAACTGGAAATGTGCCAGCAGGAACGCCGGGTCTCGTTTTGGACCTCATGCTTCAGATAAATGAATCCATCCGTCAAGATCCACTCCTGTCTCCTGCTCCCAGGGGCACTTCCTCCCAACCCAGGAGCACACTCCTTTCTCCGCGCTGCTGGGCTGTGTCTGCGGTGGTCGCTTGAGACAGCCTATAGCAGAGCGGCTAAGAGGACAGACTTTGAGCCCAGACACATGAGCTGTGTAATGTGGGGCAAATCCCTTAGCCACCCTGCGTTCCAGCATCTCGTGGAGATGACCATACCGACCCTAGAGAGTCTGTGTGAGAACCACGTCAGGATCACATGGGTGGAGTGGTTGAGAAGACTGAATAGCTGGCAGTGGCCTGTGCACGTGCAAAGCCGTCCTGCGCCAGCCCCGGTGCCCATGGCAATTCTGGCCATTGGCATCCCGAGGGCTTCCCGTGGTGGATTGGGGCACCAGGATTGCCAGGCCTCCCTTCCAAACCGCCTGCCCAGCATCCTAGCAGTAGGTAACCCTCCACGCAAACAGGTGGTGGGTGTCTGTGACGGTTAGTGGCTGGCATCAAAGGCAGGACTTCTGCACGGAAGGCGAGCCACCTGTCTCCGTCTGGGCTGCCATAAGGCTTAGCAAACTGTATGGAAGAAAGTGATTACTTTGGCTTTCTGATTCCTGGACTAGCCGGTGAGCATTGAGAACCATCTCCTGGTGTCCACAGAGCCCCTGTGGGACCCAGCAGAGCCTAGGCATCAGCAAAGGGTGTCCAATTGAACCGAGTGACATGAGTAAATGCTTGGAAGAGCCAGGGGGGGCTTCCCACCTAGCACTCTCAGCCAGCAACACTACCTCGGGAGAAGAAGGCGATAACGACCCAGAGCCGTTTGCTTTGCTTCTTTTTTCAATCAATTAACATGCACAGTACCATTCATTATAAATTCCCTGTAACCAACAGACTCGAATAAAATGTGCTTTTCATTTTTGCCAAATCCTTCCGTGGCTGCATGTGGTAACCAAGTAGTTTTCTATACGCAATGGATGGGGTGGCTCAAAGACCCACCAGCTCGCTTTCGCTTTTGCCATGACAATTCAGGAATAATCTCCATAGAGTAACGAGAGCAGAAATTAGCGGTTAGTTATTAAACACGCCCTGAGCTTTATAACCTAAAGGCATAATAGCACCATAAAGGATGCCTTTGAAGCACAGTGAATGATCAGTCCCTCACGCAAGAGCACGGACAGCTAAGCGTGGCTGTTCCCTTTATGTTAAGATTCGCCATCTAAGCAGCTCTAAAGTTTGAACAGAACGGAACCAAAGGGCTTTAAGAGGATGCCACTCTTAGCAAAAATCTCTGGAATTGAGCTATTTTGTTTAACGTCTAAACTTTGGGGGGTGTTTGGGATCTCAGAACCCAAAGTGTTGAGCATTGAAGTTTGTGTGAGCTCCATCAACTGTGTGATTAATATCGCCAGGAAACATGATGCCTCTCCCTGATGTCAGAGCCCCAAACTTCCCCTCAACAGCATGGAAACTAGAGCTCAGACTGGCAGAACTGGAGGGGGCGGGGGACGGGGGGCAGCATGAGGGTTAACAAGCATTCAAGGCTGTTGGCATCTTAATGGTCAGACTTAGCTGTAGTATTAGGGGGGTGGGGTCACTTCTTTCCAAATAGGGAGCCCTCGAGGAGCTATGAGTTAAGCATTTGGCTAAGCCCAAGGGGCAGTGATTCAAACCACCAACTTCTAAGAGGGAGAAGGATGAGGCTGGCTAGTTCCATAAAGATTTTCCGTCTCAAAAACCATCTAAGGTCACCATGAGTCAAAAGGGAGCCCCGGTGGTATAGTGGGCTGTGCTTTCAAAGGCCAGCACAGCTCAAAACCGCCAGGTCCTCCGTGGGAGAAAGGTCAGGCTTTCTACTCCTGCAAAAGGTTCGTCTCAGAATCCCACTGAGACTGGGACAGGTTTACCCTGTTTTATGGGGTCGCTTTGATTTGCAGTCAACTCCATGGCAGTGAATTTTCTAAGTATGAGTCCCTGGCACGAGAAGTGCTGAGATCTTCAGAAACAACTACTTTGTAGTGCTTCTATTATCCATCGATTGGAAAAATAGTAACAGTGTTTATGTGAAAAGGGGGGGAAAAGCTACTATAAATTCAACAATGCTTTTCGAAATGAATTTGTGTTTAATCAGTCATGACGTATCTGCCTCCTTGTAAAAGAGTCGCATATGTGCGGGTGAGATGATTTATTTTGTATTCCAAATACAGACCAAATGTTAAGCACCATTGTCATCAGGAGTCACTTTCGATCTTAGCCTGGGGGTTGAAGTTAGAATCCACCCAATCAAGGGAATGGGCATGTTGGAGGCAGAGTGGCCTTCGGTGATTTGCCCAGGGTCTTGCTGTATCTTCCAGTCCAAACACCGGATGCTCGTTTTCGGAATCCCATCTTGGGGCTGGCTATTTCAGTGGCCGCTGAGGGCACTTGGCTGTGGACTTCCTGGCTCTCGTCTCTTATGCAACTTGATGCACGCTGATAGCCGTGGATCTGGCCCGAGAAGAGCTAGAGGAGGGAACCCTCTCCCCCTGTGGATGACCGGGGACCATGAAGACATCAGGGCACGGGGGCTCCACCAGGGCCCCCACTTGGTTTAATGCTCTGCTGGCATTGTCTGAAAATCCTTAGTCATGTTTGGGACAGTGGCATTCATGTTCAGTTTGCACTGGGGCCCGTAAGTGTATAACTGGTTCTTTCCGGGCAGGGCAGGGCTCTTTGGATTGAACTCTATTTTAGGGCTAGTTTGCTTCAGCACTCATCTCAGTCCTATGGCCTTCATATCTAATAGACCCGACCAGGGAAGAGAGGACGGGCATCTGTACCAAGGCCCAGTCTGGGGTGAAGCCAAGGGTGGGGGCTGGGGCAGGCAAGGTCAACACTTGTGTGTGAAAGCCAAACCTTTGTCTCCTGGCGTAGAGTCCAGTCCCTTGACCCCTGTGTGTTACGGACTGAAACTGTCTCGGGGTTTTCTTGCTGTGGCCCTTAGGGAAGTAGCTCGCCCAGCCTTTCTTGCGGGTGAAGTTTCTCTTTGCGGCCAACCTTTCTCTTAGAAGAGGAGCTCTTCCCCGTGAGCAGATGCCCCCTTCAATATGGCGCCTAGGGCTCCTGGCTTGCCTGTCCCTTGTTGGTTCTCATGGA
>NW_022103920.1:86969319-86971608 GCF_000313985.2 Echinops telfairi
TGTGTGTTGGATCTCACTGCCATCAAGTTAATTCTGACTCATAATGACCCTATAGGACAGGGTAGAACTAAGACTATAACTCTTTACAGGAGTAGAAAGCCTCATCTTTCTCCAGGCAAGTGACTGGAGGTTTTGAACTGCTGACCTTGTGATTAGCCACCCAATGTGCAACCCATTTCGCCACAGGGTAGATAGAAAATACAAATAATGAGAAGGCAGAGAACCTTGGCTCTGTTTCTGACTCTACAGCTTATTAGCTGTGTGGCCTTAAGCGGTTCTTAGCTTCAGTGTACCCATCTACAAAATAGAGAGAATGCATCTCTTTCAAGTGCACATGAGAATGATGAGGAACTGTGGAATTCATATGTCTGACGGTGCTTTGCAAAGTATGCACTATAGGCTGGTTGTTGACACTGTTAACCACCTATGGGAGGAGAGTCATCTCACAAGATGGGTCCATTCTTACTTGCTGCCCTTCAACCACCCAGGCGAGGGCTGCCTCTCCCCAGCATCAGGGAACATGAGGTGAGCCTTGGAACGGGCTCGATGGAGGAAAGGAAGGAACAACCAAAGCCGGTGTTGCCAGATAAGTGAAGATAGCAGGCTTGCTGAGCGGCCCCCGCTCTGCTGGCTGAGTCGTGTTCAAAAGGAGGACCCTCCCCTCCCTCCCCCATGAAGCTCCCTTTTTACAAGGCAAGTGTGAGGGCACGTTTGTTAGTGGAGAGATAATGACACTGCTTTGGCACCAGGCAGTCTGGATGTGGGTGCCAGCTGTTTATAGGAATTGTCTGGGAATGCAAGCTGCCCAGCACCTGGGGACCTTGGGACCCAAGAAATGCTCTCCTGGGGGAGGGAGGTCAGGAGGGAGGGTGTCTCTTGTCCCCTGTGCAAATGAGCTTGAGCAAGGCTTCTGCTGCTGGAAGAAAGGACCAAGATCTCCACCCCCAGAGCTCTTTAACGTGCCAATCCTTTTCAGACGTGCCTGTTGAAACCATAAACACCACTAGTATTTAGATTTGACAGATGAGAGTCTACCCAAGTGAAGTCTAAATCTACCCTCTAGTGAAACATTTTGAGATGAGGTGACCAGACGTCCGCTTTTGGCGGGACAGTCTCGATTTTTGACAATTTTTCCCACGTCCCGCAGCATTTTGAAAAAGTCCCGGTTTTTGGAAAGAATGCACGACAAGCTAGGGTGTACGGTTTTCAGCTGTCATGTGGCTATTTCGCCAGGATATGAGTTTTATCAATGGTGTCCCACTTTACCAATGTTAAAATCTGGTCACCTTATTTTATGAGGAGTCTCTACTGTTTACACTTAACACCTCCAATCTTCTCTTCACTGAGCATAGGGTTGCTTGTTGGTCCAGTTGTGAGGACTTGTCTTTTCTCTAGGTTGAACTGTAATCTAACCGGAGGATAGACTCTATGTGCTTCATCAGTACGTGCTTCAAGGGCTCTTTGCTTTCAGCAAACAAGGTTGTTCATTTACATGTGGCAGGTGGTTGATGAGTCTTCCTCCCACCTGATACCAGTTCTTCTTCCTATAACCCAGGTTCTCCGATTATTTGCTCCACATTCAAGGTTGAATACAGATGGTGAAGGGACACAGCTCCAAGGCACACCTCTCCTGACTATAAACTATGCACTATCCCTTTATTCTGTTTGAAGCCCTGCCTCTTGATCTAGGTCTCTGTACTTAATGATTCCTCAGGAACACAATTAAGTGTTCTGAAATTTCCATTCTTCACAAGGTCACACATAATTTGTTGTGATCCACATAGAGAGAGATGCAGACACAGACATGAGGAACACACATACAACACAATCAATACCCACAGACAGAAACACATAGATACACATAGACAACTCCCATAGAAGCTGCCCAGCAACTTTGGACCTGTCCAGAAGCAGTCAAGAAACCAAAGGGTGCATTCCATTGGGACAATCTGCTGCACAAGACCTCTTGAAAGTATTGAAAAGCAAGAGTGTCACTTTGAGGACTAAGGGGCCCCTGGCCCAAGCCGTGAGCTATATTCTGTCACCTAGTGTGCGTGTGACAACTGAACGACGAATGAGACCACTGACGAGGTGATGTATTTGAATTGTGGTATTGGCAAAGGATATTGAATATCTCATGGGCTGCCTGAAGAACAAGAACGTTTGTCTTGGAGAAAGGATAGCCAGACTGCTCTTGAAAGTGAGGCTATCTGTGATCACGAGGTGTCGAAGGGATCACTGAAGACAAATGGGTGCATAAGCAAATGGGGTGAAGAAAGCTGATGGTGC
>NW_022103920.1:86973144-86974432 GCF_000313985.2 Echinops telfairi
AAATGTACAAATATGCTTGACACAATGGATGGATGGATGTATTGTGATGAGCTGTATGAGTCCCGAAGAAAATGATTTAGGAAAGAAAGGAAGGAAGGAAGGAAAGAAAGAAAGAGAGGCTAGTGACTCTTCAATCTACGTAATTTTGAAATGTTCTCAAGAGGGACCAGCCCCTGGAGAAGCCATCATGCTTGGTGGAGTAGGTCATTGTGAAAGAAGATGACCTCCAAAGAGATGGACTGACCCAGTGACTGCAGCAATGGGCTCAAACATGACAATGATTAGAGGCTGGCACAGGACAGGGAAATGTGTCATTCTGTTGTACAGAGGTCATTCTGAGTCAGAGTGAGCCTATGCACACACCATCACCAGCACATCCTATTTTAAACAAATTCATCAGATTCTGTGGCCTTAAGAGCAGTGACAAGTTATTTCTGTAACCAGTCTTGGACCTGCTTTTCTGAGACTGCTGCTGAGAACTTGCCCACCCCAAATGACTTCCATTCCCATTCCCTTCTGCCTGCCATGGACTCTCCTGCCTCCTCCCCAGCCTGAGATCCCCACCTCTGTAAGTGCCCTCAGTGGGTGCACAGTGCAGTTGTAGGAATGGAGAGGGAAGGAGACAAATGCTAAGAATTCATGTCTATGTTGCACGGAGTACTCTGGGAACAAAGCAGTGAAAACATTCATTTTGTCAGAGACTGAAGTTAGAGGACACTTCAAACAGGAAATGACCCTTAAGCTGTATTGTAAAGGATGCATAGGGATTACTAGGGTCAAGGAATGAGAAAAGGGAGTGCTTGGCAGAGAGAACAGGGTGAAGATGTGGAATTTGAGCTAGTGTGTGTAAGGTGTTTACCACAGCGTGTGGTACGTCACTCACTCACTGCCATCCAGTTGGTGCCAACTCATCGTGACCCTACAGGACAGGGCAGAACTGCCCCTGTGGGTTTCTAAAGCTGTAGCTCTTTGGGGGAGCAGAAAGCCTCCTCTTTCACCTACGAAGCAGCTGGGTGTTTCAAACTATTGACCTTGAAGTTAGCAACCCAATCGGCCACCCACTATGGCCATGGAGGCACAGTGTGGCCGGTGGGAGGTGCTAAATGTTCTAGCAATTTCTAACAGACCAGTATAGCTAGACTATAGGAAGGGGCAGGAATCTAAAAATGAAATGAGAGGGTAATTTAGATATGTGTGTGTTGGAGATCCAGGCTCGAACCCTGACCCATGCCCCTCATGTAAAGCCTCCACCCATCTGCCAGTGGAAACTTGAGCGTTGCCCCCACGC
>NW_022103920.1:86975439-86977790 GCF_000313985.2 Echinops telfairi
TGGGGACACAGGGAAGATGCATGGGCATCAGCGGACCTTACAGCTAGTCACCAGGAATGAGCTGTTCTCTCAGTACATGAGGTTATAATGCGCCGGCTAGCCAGTGAATTGTAATCTCTGTTTACAAATTAACCAGCATTTTTACATATTGTCATGTTAAAAAAGGGTGGGGGGCACCCTCTGCTATCCATTCCTACGTTTTACAGAGCAGAACTGCACTGCACAGGGTTTACTTGACTGTGACCTTGATGGAAGCAGAAGCCTTTCTTCCATGGCACCCTGGGTGAGTTCTAACCACCAACCTTTAGGTCAGTAGTCAAGTGCACCACAGAACAAAAGCTCTGCAGGGTCCTTCGCAATCCTTGCACTTACTTGTTCCTAGGCCTGAGCCCATCGTTGCAGCCACTGTGCCAATCCATCTCCTTGAGGGCCTTCTTTCGTACCAAGCATGATGTCCTTCTCCGGGGACTGGTCTTTCCTGATAAGTCCGAAGGATGGACGGTGAAGTCTCACCATCCTCGCTCCTAAGGAGCACTCGGGCTGTTACTTCTTAGACAGGTGGGGTTGGCCTTTTAGCGCCCCATGGCACTTTCAACGTCTCCAGCACCACAGTTCGCAGGCATCGGTTCTTCTTCCGTCTTCCTTATTCAGTGTCCCACCTGCCCGTGCATAGGAGGCGATTGGAAACACCACGGCTTGGTTCAGGATCACCTTAGTCCTCAGAGTAACATCCTTGCTTTTCCATACTCTAAATCAACCCTGTAGGCAGAATAGAACTCTTCCTCTGGATTTCCAAGACTGTCGGTCTTTACAGGAGAACGCTTCATCTTTCTCCCGGAAGAGTGGCTGATGGTTTCAAGCTGTTCAACTTGCTGTTAGCAACCCAACAAGTAACCCACTACGCACCCAGGGCTCCCGGTAGTAATGCTACAAGCTCAGTTTTCCATTTGTTTAAGCAGCTCTAGGGTGTCACGTTGATAGATCCCTTGTTAGCTTTCTGGAATCCAGGCTTGATGTGGAAGAAGGCAGTGACGTGTTTTCTTTTCCATGTGTAATTTCAAACCTTCCCATTGGAATGCAGGTACAACGAGTGACCATTGTCCCTATGAGCAGAGGTGCCATTGATTAATTGAAGCCATAGGTCTCCATTAATTTTCCAGTCGCGACAACTCTAGAAGTAGTGGGGCATGTTGATTCTCATAGTTGTGTTTCTAAACAGGTTGCACAACAAGATCATTGGTTTCCTAAGGAATGGCACTGAGGCTGTTTAGAAAAGATCTCTCTCACACGTGCACACACTGCCAGGTCATCCAACAAGCAAGATAGCCGTGGACCGACGGACTAATCTGTAGTGTACAATTGTACATTTTTTCCCCACCACATCAAAGAGTCTGCTTCAGGGTCTGGCTGGCATCGTCTCTCTCCCAACCCTGCAGCACCTACCTACAGAACCCAAGCTTCTTTCCAAATTCAGAGTCTCAGACGGGCATGGAGTACCCAGTCAGCAAGATAAGCAGGGGCTTATTTGTGTGCAAGCTGGATCAATCTTTTGATTGGATTGGAAAGTCTGTTTATTACCCATGAACTTTGTTCCTTTTTCTGATGCCTGCAATGTTGGCCAAATACGCTGATGTACTTGCAAACACATCTAAGGCGCAGCTTGCCTTGCCTGTTGGGTGCTCTGTCCTTGTGCTCACACACACACACACACACACACACACACACCTAACAGGTGCATGAGTAGAATTCTAATGCTAGCTGTTCCCTAGCTCCAATGTGATATACCAATAGCAGTTGCATAGATCCCTATACCGACACCCAACTTCTCAAGGGCATCTGGATTCCTAGTATCTGGATGAGTGTTTGTAAACATTGGAAGATGAAGCGCCACCCCTATTTTGGAAGTGTAGAAAGTAAGGTCCAAGTACATCAAATTGGATAACCAACATCACAGCAGGAGAGACAAGGAGCTAGGGGCATGGATAATACGCAGAGTAGGGAATTTTAAAATCATTTTATGGGGGGCTCGTACAGCTCTTTTCAAAATACATATATACATACATTGTGTCACGCACATTTGTGCATTTGTTGCCATCATCATTTTCAAAACATTTTCCACTTGAGCCCTTAGTATGAGCTCCTCATTTCTTCCTCTCCCTCCTCCACCTTCCTTCCCTCGCAAACCCTTGATAATTTATAAGTTATTATTATTTTCACAGGGTACTTTTCAGTCAGGTCAGTGTATTGATCAAATGCCTCGATCAAAATTCTTCATTCCCCTCAGTCACAGGGGCCTGTGAAAGGAGGCGGCTTTCCCAGGAAACCTACGCCCAAGACAGTAAAACGTGCTG
>NW_022103920.1:86978737-86989469 GCF_000313985.2 Echinops telfairi
CCTATAGGTTAGAATCAACTTGATAGCGGTAAATTTTTTGGAGTATAGAAGTCAAGAGAGGCCACCCTGTGTAGCCCTTCTTCCACCAGAGTGCCCACCCCACCCCCCAACACACACACTTCCCTCCCCATTTGGCCTTTCATTAGTTTAGAGCTCCATCCCGGGGACCAGGAGACCCAATTGCTTGAGGACACAGTACACACCTGGCTTGTTGTGCAATGGGAGATGGAAAACGAAGGCCTTTCAGAGGTCCATTAACCAATCACAGGGACAGACCCAACAGCAGAGCGCATGAGGCTCAGCTGCAGCTTCATACCCTGCTGGCTGGCTGTGGCCTCGGCCCCCAGCTCGGAAGGTCCCCACCTCACTGCTTTACTCCTCCCTACATGCTGGGCACACAGACACCTAACTCAGAAACAAACTCACTACCATTGAGTCAATGCCGACTGAAAGGGACCCTATAGGACAGGGAAGAATTGCCCCTGTGGGTCATTCTTGGTGGGAGTAGAAACTCCCTAGGAGCAGTGGCTGGTGGTTTAGAACTGCCAGCCCTGCAATTAGCTCAAAATGTAGCCACTTCACCAGCTGGACTCCTAGAAGAGCCATAATGAGTCCCAGCAAACCCATGACTCAGGGGGAACTCCACCTGCATTCAGAACAGGGCTTCAAGCCGGCTCATTCCCCGACAGCCCCCTGCTGAGACTTTGCCTTTCTGCCCCACACGGAATGAATCAATGCCCATGTTTTCACAAGACCCCCAGCCGATTCCTGCCACATCGCCCAGAGGAGCTTGTGAAAATGTAGACTGGTTCAGAAGGCATAGATTCCATGACCAACAGTATCAACCAGGCAGCCAAGGAGGATGCCACGGTAAGAAGGAGAGGAGGAGGATGCAATACAAGACGCACTGCCATCGAGTGAATGCCAACTCATAGCGACCGGAGAGGACAGGGTAGAACTGCCTCTGTGAGTTCCCAAGGCAGTCACTCATTACCAGAGTAGAGAGCCTCGTCTTTCTCCCTCGGAGCAGCTAGTGGTTATGAACTGCAGGCCTTGCAGTTAGCTGCCGACTTGTAATCCACTATGCCACCGGAAGTCACCTGCTCTTCAGGCCAACAACTGTCTTCCCTGCCTCCTCTCTGTGTCCCTGAGACGAATTAGTTCACTCCCAGCCGGCCCATGCCAACCAGCAACCTCAGTCTCACTGTGACTCTCTTTGGAACTAAATTCCCTTCACACGTGTACTCACAGGCAGCCTGTAGGCCAGGGCAGCACCGCCCCGGTGAGGTTCTGCGACTGAAGCGCTTTGCAGGAGTGTACAAAGCCCCTTCTTTTTCAAGGGTCATCTCAATGGCCGTGAGTGGGGTTGTGTGGTTTGGAGCACATGTGTATTCAAATCACCTGGGTATCTTTGAAAATGACTCCGCATGGATTTCACCCCCAGATCGCCTGACTTCGTTATTTGGGTGTCATGCTAACATCCAGGAGTTTGGAGCTTCCTGGGTGAGGCTCCTGCTCAGCAGAGTTTGGGAACGATTCATGACTGATGTGGTAGTTTCTGGGGCCCTTGCCTCCCACACTCTCAGGACTGATCTTACAAACAGGCCACACTCCATTTCTTCCAGGGGACCCGCCTGCCCTTTTGTAACAGCCGTCACTCGGGGACAGATCCGGATCCATCTAACGTTCATTGAGCGAGCTCTAGGTGCCACGCTTGCCCTGCGGGGCTGTGTGCACATTATGTGGCTCAACCCAGCAGGGAAATTCTTTGTGCACATGCCCTGTGATCAAAGTACACTCTGTCTGCTCTTTCTGGGTCATGGCTTTCTGCTTCCAAGATGCTCCTTAGACAACAGGTGTTTCACAAGTGTTCACATCTGGAAGAGGATAGTTTTAAAAGGCCAGAAGTTAAAAGGGGAGGGTTGAAAGCAGCAAATATATCTAAGAGGCCAGTGTCAGCCACAGAGAACTAGAACATATAGATGGCCAACTATTTACCCAAAGCGTGGTCTCCCATACTGACTGATCTCGTCCCTTCTGACAGCTCTGTCAGTAATTAGCTGTGGGGCAAGTCAAGGTATTTATCTGCCCAACCTCTTGGTCTGTTTCCCCAACTCAGTGCCTATTGTGCAATGTCATTTTAAGGGTAACAAGAGGCACTGCATGGAAAGTGCAAAGCATGATGTCTCAGATGTAATTTTTCTTATTTTTCATGATTATTATCTTCACTGCCACCAACAGCATCCTCCCCGCGCCATACACATCAGCATTCTGTCCTCTAGAGCTGCAGGAAGCAAATGTTGAGAGTAGTGGTCAGTTTCTTAGCCTATGGACACGTGTGTGTGTGTGTGTGTGTGTGTGTGTGTGCGCGCGCCTTGTTCTGTAAGACCCGTTCCTGTGTGTTAGTCGCTGTGGTACTTCTAATCAAATGTCTCCTTTCACGATAGAGACACCATGACTCAGCTCTGATCTTCGCCCTGCCCGGCCCCGCCAGCGATTTCTTCCTGAATCCTGTTGCAATGACTGTATATACTTGAGTATAAGCCGACCCGGTTATCAGCCGAGGCACCTAATTGTACCACCAAAACTGCATTTTAAAAGTGCTGAAAAACTCAGCTTATACACGAGGATATACAGTACTGGAAATAATTTAGGTTGATCATAATTTTTCAAAAGGCCAGGTTTGTGAGATGCTTTTTGTATTCTCCCCTTTATACTCTCAAGGATCCCTCATAGTGCCATGGGTAAGCACCTCGCTGTTAGTAGCCCCCCCCCACATCCCCCACCACCCCCGGCCACTTAGCAGAAGCTAGAGGTGGCTGCCTGCTGCCTGAGAGAATGCAGCCTTGGAAACCCTCTGGCCAGTTTGACCTTGGTTTTATACGTTCACCTATAAGTGTAATAATGTGAAGATTGGGATGGAAGACACAATTAGACTTTTTTTTAAATGATGCTTTGCCTATGAGCACTTTGGCTTCAAGACTTTTCGCTAAAACATTTTCACTTCTTGGATTCCGAAACCTTTCCTGCTGTGGCTTTTTTGGACAGGGCCATTTTCTGAAAAGAGAAGGAAGCAGGCCTCTCATTGGCCACACTGGCATAGTGACACGGAAGGACGCGCCGTTGGGATCCAGGAGGCCTTGTCCGCGGTGTTATATACTGCCAGCTTGCTTGGCATCTTAGATATCTGAGTGTCTCCGGTATTCAGTGCAAGTGATGGCTTTGCCAAGCAGAAGGTCACTCTCACAGGCTAGGAGACTCCGATCTGAATTATGACAATGTTAAGAAGGTGAAACAAAAAGACAGAGAAGGATGATGAGGTATATAGTTATGGTCCCAGGTTCCTGGAATTCCATACACGCACATGTATAGGCTGCCATTAAGCTTTATACTGAACAGAACCTCGGTAATGTTCAGCGTGGAGATTACCTTAAAGCTAAGAAATAGCCCCAGGGAAAGAGGGACTTTCAAGTATGAATTCAGTCATGAGCAGCAAAGCTCTCTACATTATAAGATAGCAAATTTTGTCCAACCTTCTAGACTGTACAAATGTCTACTTTATTCACTGCCTTATGAAGGAACAAAGACTGGATCTTACTGGACCTTGATGCCCAGAGCCTAGCATTTAGGAGGTATTCATTTAATGTCAGGTCTTCCCTTGATTGATATGCAGGTTAATTAATTGATTGCTTAGTTGGCTGAATTAATTGAAGGATAGATAATTGAATATATGATAAGTTAGATGGATGGATGGATGGATGGGTGGATTGGAGAGAGGGAGTTTCAAGTGTCTAGCACAGTGTATTACAGATATGACACATTATAACTATATATTTCTGTAGCCACTGCTTAGAAGTCAAGGTCAAAGCAGTTAAGCACAGAATAAGGGCCTGTCCCTGGGTAAATGTGCCCAAAGCAGTGAGACCTTCATCGTCCATGTTACTCCTTCTCCTTAGGGTCTGGGCGTTTGGATTTTGTGCTTTTGTTAAGATCTAATACTTTTCTGGAAAGACTCAGGGGAAGGGGAAAGCACTCATGGGAATCCACATTTTGTTTGCCATGTCATGAGTGAAAGGCTATTTCTCAGCCACCTGAGAGTTTGGGAAAATAAGGCGGGTGGCTGCCAAGCCCTTGAATCAGGGCCTGAATCTCTGGGGACTGCAGACTCCCTGGCACCAAGGAGCTGAAAAGGTCGAAGCTGTTGAATGCCGGGATTCAGATAATACCCTGGGCTCTGTCCAGGGAAACATCATCACAACTCTAAGGCACTATGGAGAACCAGAGATGTTAGTTCCAGGTTCTACTGCTGTGCAAACCTGTTATTGAGCGCTTCACATCCTTTCTGCGGACAGCCAGTGAGCCTGGAGCCTGATTCAAACATCCCTGACCCTGAACAACTCAGTGTGGATGCAAGAAGAGACATATGGGTGACCACTCGCCACGATGTCATGCAAGACCCACCGGCAGGGCCAAGATGCAGTCTTTTTCTGTGTACATCATGCAGAATTCAGCAGGACTGGGAGCTCACCTTATTTAGAGAGTAACCGTTATTGGTAATATTAATCATATTGATCATAGCTGAGTCTGACATTAGTGTGTATTGGCCCTGGAAACCCTTCCCATGGATTAACTGTTTTAATCCACACCAGAATCTTGAGGTTAAGTATGCCACCAGGGTTCCTTAAGCACTGGATAGTACACAGTATTTCCCCAAGACTGACATTATGAGATACTCATCTGATAATAGCTACACATCACCTTGGAGATTGCTGATAGTTCTGAAGAGTAATACAGATGGTTATTCCCTGAGAAAGGGAAACATAGATACAGATTTTCCAAATTCATTAATCGACTGGAAGAAATTAGTTATTTTGTTATTATTGTTATTATTAATCATTTTATGGTGGGCTCATACAACTCTTATCACAATCCATATTTCTATCCATTGTGCCAAGCACATTTGTACATATGTTGCCCTCGTCATTTTCAGAACATTTTCTTTCTACTTGAGCCCTTGGTATCAGCTTCTCATTTTTTCCCTCCCTCCCCCAAACTTCCTCCCTCATTAACCCTTGATAATTTATAAATTATTATTTTTTTCATGTCTTAGACTGACCAATGTCTCCCTTCATCTACTTTTTTGTTGTCCGTCCCCCTGGGAGGGGGTTATATATAGGTCACTGTGATTGGTTTCCCCTTTCTCCTCCCATCCTCCCCTTACCCTCCTGGCATCACTACTCAAGTTATTGGTCCTAAGGGGTTTGTCTGTTTCCAGCTCTTGTCTGTACCAATGTACATGCTCTGGTCTAGCCAGATTTGTAAGGTAGAATTGGAGTCATGATAGTGGGTGGGGGGTGGACGCATTAAAGAACTAGAAGAAAGTTCTATGTTTCATTAGTGCTAGGAGGAAAAGGCCATTTATAGAGATCTAAGTACATATGTAAATATGTTTATATATAATGATAGGGAAATAGATCTATGTACATATATTTATACGTTAAGTATTATGGTAGCAGATGGACATTGGGCTCTATTCAAGTACTCCTTCAATGAAAGAACACTTTGTTCTAACAACCTGCCATTCTGTTATGCTCACCTACCCAGCACAATTGCTGAAGACAAAATGGGTGCATAAGCAAATGTGGTGAAGAAAGCTGATGGTGCCCAGCTATAGAAAGATATAGCATCTGGGGTCTTAAAGGCTTGAAGATAAGCAATCAGCCATCTAGCTGACAAGCAGCAAAGTCCACATGGAAGAGGCACACTAGCCCATTGATCAGGAGGTGTCAATGGGATCAGGTGTCAGGCACCAAAGACCCAGAACAAAAAGTCATATCCATGTGTAGACAAGCCCATCTGTAGACAATTGGACATCCCCTTACAGAAGGGTCACAAGGAAGACGAGTCAGTCAGGGTGCAGTATAGCACCGATAAAACTAGTATTTTAAGGAACAGCCATTTGATACCTGAGAGTAGTTTGAGAACCATTTCAAAATAGAAACAGATCTAAAAGGGGCAGGGGGGTACTAGTTCAGTGGTAGAATTTCTGCCTTTCATGCAGGAGACTGGTGGTAGAGTGATTGCACTTTGGGCTGCTAACCACAAGGTCAGCAATTCAAAACCATCAACCGCTCTGCAGGAGAAAGATGAGGTTTTCCACTTCCATACAGAGTTACAGTCTGGGAAGCCCACAGGGCAGTTCTTCCCTGCCCTATAGAGTCCCTGTGAGCCAGAATCGACTCCAGGGCCATGGGTTTGGGTGCCATGGAGGAGACCCACTTTGCATTCCTCACAAGGCACATCAGACTCCGCCACCACTTGGCTTGTCACTGGTCGCTGTCTGTTACTGTGTCACTGTGATGCTGAACAGATTTCAGCAGGTTTTCTGAACTAAGACAAGAGAGAAAGGCTTGGCGATCTCCTTCTGAGAAGCAGTCTGTGAAAACCGTATTGCTCACAATGGTCCAAGCCAGAATTGGTCCCAGAGATGGCACAAAGGCAATGTTTCATTCCCTGCTGCATGCGCTTGCCCTGAGTCATAGGTCAACACCATGGCAACTAGGACACACACATCGCTGCTGGTGATATACCCAGGATGGCTCAGTGACTCCCAAAAGCTGCTGCCCCACATCTCTCCCACCGCCTGCCATGTCTCAGGAGTAAGAAGCCCCATCTGCTTCCAAGACCCAGGCATTGTGAGGACGTTGAGCAGGGCTTTGGAGTGTGTTCTTGCTCACTGTTGCAGTTCCCGTGCATACACCCCCCACGAGGCGGGGCGGGTTCTTCTACTTCCCTGAGAGCATCCAAGAAACCAACCGACCAACCACATTCTCATCCCAGGACCACGAGAAGCTCCCTGTTCCACCTTCATTCTTTTCATTTTGTCTAAACCCACAGCCTCCAATGTACCTTTCCCCTTCTGATCGGGTCAGCACATTCTAGGGGACCATCTGCGCTTGCAACAGCAGTTACACATCTTTGAGACAGCCTTACACCTCCTCCTCGTGCCTCCGTGGAGCTGCCGTTTGTGATGAAAATGCTCCCAGCTTACTCTGGGCCCACTGATGATTCTCATCAAATGAAATGCCCTTAGGCTTTTGAGTTATGGCGAGTCTGCAAAGAACTTCGTTTTGTGTATCACGCAAAGCAAAGGTAGTCTTCAGTAATCTTGAATGTCAACACCTTCCTAAGATTAGGCTTTACTTTGAAAGCATCACGTGGATAATCCTTAATCTCATCACTGAATTATAGATGCACATAGACAAAGAGTTACAGTCTCTGAAACTCATGGGGGCAGTTCAGTCTTTCCCTGTAGGGTCCCTGTGAGTTGCAGTGGATTCGGGCAGTGAATTTTGTAGGTATAGACACATAGGATGGTGCCCAGCAAGGACCTAAACAATTGGCAACTTCCACCTACTACAATTACCTGCCTTTTCACATTTGAGCAAGTGAGATACACGGAGAATCAACCGTATGGCAGAAGATCACGGGACTAGGAAAGGTCCGAGCAGGAATTGGGGTCTAGGCAATTTTGCTAGTCTTCACTCTTAACAAGGCTCTCTGAGGAGAGGGAGGGAGTGGGGAGGAGAGGCAGAAGAACGGGAGGAGAAGGAGGAAGAAGAGGAGGAGGAGGAAGAAAACCTTGCACCATTTTTAGTGTAATTGTCATTTCCATGACCTAGGGTTATAAGCACCCAGCATTTTCCTACTGAAAGACCACATGGGCAATTGCAATGTTAGCTTCTTACCCTACTCCCTGGGAGATAACTAGACACCTTTTAGTTATTGATAAAAATCAAAAGTGGACCCGTGTTTTACTTTTATTATTATGAAACTAAGATTTTTAAAAATTTTACCAGACAACTTTGAATTATTCAAAACGAATGCTCCCCCATCCCAAATACACAACTGGAGTGTTATATAAGCTAAAGTTCTCTTAGCTTTATTAAACATCTTAAGATGTCATGTGCTGGGTCTGGTTGCGTTTATTTGGACAGAGTCTGCATTATGTGAATATGATGATGTTTACTCGTTATTCTTAAGACTCCTGACTCTGAAAAACCGTTTCAATTTTTGTAATGAGTTTACTACTCCCTAAAATCTGCAGGAATTTGAGTTTGTGTTTATCTTTGAGAGTTATGTTCACTTGGCTGAAGCATTTAACCTAAATCACATGGAACCTGACTCAAAATAGTGATCTCTCTTACATTTGGGAATGATTTTCATGTCTTTTAATCAAGGCCATAAAATGGGGTGTTTCACCCCACAGAGAGTATATTCCTCACTAATCCTCACTGTATTACCAGTTTTCACTCTCAGTAATGTTCCTAACCACGTGGTCTAAACATCTGAGCTTTCCAGCTGCAGCACACACACACGAGAGCCTCCCATCATAGGTTTATCTAATTTTTAGTTAGTTTAAATCCTACCTAATTGTGCCTTAAGGTAAAAGACTTCCTAGATCAAATGCAAAACAAAACGGATTCAAACCAATGGGGAAGGTGGAGTTTTATTGTTGGTAAAAATCTCCCTTTTATTAAATCTCATTCAATGACAAAAGTTACCCTCCCAGTATCGCCACTCACACCACTGGTCCTGAAGATTGGAAAAGGGGAACCAATTACAAGGATCTACATGTGACCTCCTCCCTGGGGGACGGACAACAGAAAAGTGGATGAAGGGAGACATCAGACAGGGCAAGATATGACAAAACAATAATTTATAAATTGTCAAGGGCTCATGAGGGAGGGGGTGCGGGGAGGGAGGGGAAAAATGTGGAGCTGATGTCAGGGGCTTAAGTGGAAAGCAAATGTTTTCAGAATGATGAGGGCAATGAATGTACAAATGTGCTTTACACAACTGATGTATGTATGGATTGTGATAAGAGTTGAATGAGCCCCTAATGAAACGATTAAAAAAAAACAACTTGCTGCCACAGAGTCGATTCTGATTCGTAGCAGCCCAGAAAGACAAGAGTAGAGACTGTCACTTTCCATGGAGTAGGGAGTCTCATCTTTCTCCACGGAGCGGCTGGTGGTTTCAAACTCCTGACTGCACAGGTAGCAGCCCGATCCATAACCCACTATGCCACCAGGGTAATTTTCTTTCATTACAGATGTTTTGAACATAAGAAAATACAGACATTATCTCTCTCTTTGCCCTCTGTATTGGAATTGTTCAACATATTTGAAAGCATAGAATATTCCTAACTTTAGATCCTTCTGGTTCCATCCAGCATATTATAGCCTAGTTATCAAACACTCTTCACAACATCATTTTTTTATTCGTGTGAGAGTTGTGTCCTGAAATTTTCCTTAGCTACTCCCTAGTGTCAGGACCTGTATGGTATATGCTGATCTTCATGTTTGGTCTGACACAGCCAAGACTGCCTGTCTGTGCTTCGAATCATCCCCATAGGATAGATTCTTAGAAATTAAATTATGGAATCATAACAAGATATTAGTACTTTCTTTCACATTTTTGAGATGAGCTTGTGTGTCACTCACGACTCTAAGTCCACCTCAGTTTTTCTTTTCCTCCTTTTTTGTTTAACCTACGCAGACCAATAGTCAGTCCTGAGGGGGAAAGAGAGTCGGGTTTTGTTTGTTTGTTTGTTTGTTGTTGGCTCATTTGTTTGGGTTTTTAAAGGAGCACATCCTGTAGGCTTGCCCAGCCATCACCGCAAGTGAAGTCAGTAATAATGTCCCTTTCAGCCCCCATAAGGGGGGTGCTTTTGTCCCCCCTCCCAGCCCCTCACCCTCTACAACTTCCTACGACAGATGCCAGTGTCTCCACCTTCTGATGCCCATGCCCAAACTACTTTCTGAGATGGTTTTCACAATGCACATGATTGGCCATAGTTTCCTGCCTGTGTTTGACAGCTGTGTGTGTGTGTGTCTTGCTTCATCTGTGCTACCTGGGAGATCTGGGGTTTGATCAGACATCTTGTCCAGCAATGGAAAGAGAACTTGGTCCTTGGAGTCCAACATGTGGCCTTTGACCTCGGCTGTGCTACTCACACAGAGCCTTCGCGGCACAGTGGTCAAGCACTCGCTGCCATCCGAAGGCCCTCGGTGCAAGCCATGACCTAGGGTCATGCAAGCCCACCATTCATCCCACGGGAGAGAGAGGTGCCGGAAGTCACCTAACCATTCCAAGTCTCGGCAGAGTGGCAAGTTCGGCTGGACCAGGCACGTGCGTTTGTTCACAAGCCTCGATCGAGTGCTCTTTACCGTGCTTCCCACTGCCGTGGAGATGGCCAGGGCTGCTGAGCCTGTTAGTCTTTACGAGAGCCAACAGCCCCACCTTTCCCCCACAAAGAAGCAGGTAGCTTTGAACTGCTGACCTTGCTATTAGCCACCCATTGTCTAACTCACAGTGCCACCTGGGCCCTTTGTATGCTTCCTACCAAGACACCAGGACATGTGACTGCCTTCTAGGGAGAGGCGGACCCAGTGACGTGGCATCACAGGAAGCTTACAGGTGCCAGTCCTGCAGGCAGCTGGTCCTGGGACTCTCAGGCAGATCCGAACACGACCCGAGAGCAAGGTACCCGTAGAGCTCGATGACGGGAGGAGCTTTGCTGTGTGTGTTTTCACAACAGGACACTTTTGTGTTTCCCCTTTGGAAAAATGTTTATGGGTTTGGGGGTGAAAGTTTATATGGAAAAGCGTGTTTCTGTTTTAAAATGTCTGCATCCGTTGCTCTATACACACTGGCTACCTTGTCCACG
>NW_022103920.1:86990249-86995930 GCF_000313985.2 Echinops telfairi
TGGGGTGCCAGTTAAAAAGTAAAAAAATACAAAATAAAAATAAATAAAGAGTAAAAATAGAAGTGCATATATCCTGAGTCACAGCACTCTAGCCCAGCGGTTCTCAACCTGTGGGTCACGGCCCCTTTGGGGTTCGAACGACCCTTTCACAGGAGTTGCTTAAGACCACTGGAAAACATATTTCCAATGGTCTTAGGAACCCAGACACCGCTCCTCTATCCGTCTCCAGGTGGGTCCACCCACATGCAGATACGCCCACATACTAGTACCCTATGTGAAGACTGTTACCCATGCTACACCATGCTTCAAGACAAAATCTCATTTATTTGTCATTAGAAATATTTCACCATCTATAATTACATCTTGTTTTGTGATTAATCACTATGCTTTAATTATGTTCAATTTGTAGCAATGAAAATACATCTTGCATATCAGATGATTATGTTATGATTCATAACAGTAGCAAAATTACAGTGATGAAGTAGCAATGAAAATAATTTTGTGGTTGGGGTCACCGCAACATGAGAAACTGTATTAAAGGGTGGCGGCATTAGGAAGGTTGAGAACCACTGCTCTGTCCTCTCTCGATCACTGCTATTTCGTAACATGGCAAGTTGAGTCCTGCCTCGGGGCCTTTACACTTGCTGGGATCCTCTTCCTCCAGAACTCAGTGAGGCTGACCCCTCACCTCCAGCTCGTCTTCCCGCATCATGTCACCAAACGTGACCTCTCTCCCTGCCACACGCTGCTGCTTTACCTAACTGCGGGACACATTCCTAAAATCATACCTCATTTACTTACTGGTTTTGTTCACTGTCTGCTCTCCAAAAGGGTCGGGGTTTTGGTCCCCAGAAGGGCTAAGGCAGTGCCTGATACATCATAAATGCTCAATCACTAGATGCTGAAGGAGGAGCTAACGAGAGAGGGAAGGGAGGAAGGGAGAAGAAGGGAAGAAGAAGAGGCAAGATGTTCACAAATAATTTCGTTGCATCCAAAAAGAGCCGAGGTCAAATGGATGTGGTCCTTTCAGACGGAACTAGGTCTTCCCCGGTAATGCCCATTGATATAGTACACCCATATTGCATATTAGCATGGCAGTCTCTCTGCGGGGTGAAGGGGGGCCAGGTGCTGACGATCTTCACAGGTGTCACTGGAGACTCTGACATCCCTCTGGGCAGGGGCAATGCATGAGGCTGGTCTTCCAACACACAGAGAGGAGACTTTGAAATCCCAGGCCCCACTCACACAGGAGACCAGACATAAACAGACAGTCACATTTGGCCTGCACAAACACCCACGTTCCAGAACTACCGCGTTTTAAATATCCCAGGAGCTATATCGGGCGCTATCACTGCACAGCTGTGAGTGGCCATGCAGACTGTTTTGTTTGGATGATTGTTCTCTGTAAAAAGCCCAGGGGTGGGGGGTGGGGGTGGGGGGTTTGAAGTATGTTAGCTATGGTGAATTTGAGGGGAGATTGTAATGGGTGCTTCTGCCATCCACAAGCAGTTTGCAAGAAATCGCCGGCAAAAGACATCTTTGAAGTCCCCCAAAGCAAAGATGTCACTTGGGTGACAAAGGGGTACCACGGTCTTTTCATTTTTTTCATGGTGGCATTTTGTCCTTTAATCTTTAACAAATGCTTCGTTGTGAGGCGGGTGAAACAGTACAGAGCAAATTGGTGTGCCATTCAACAACTTTCTTTCCATGTGGGCTCATGATGGTGATTGTAATCGCCACAATGTTACCAGCACTCTTCCTGATAACCCACCCACCCACCAAGCCCTGGGTCCTATGTGCACCTTTCCCATGCTTCCTGCCTTCTTTCTGAGCCTTCTCTCTGGGTAAACCCTGCTCTGGGTAAACTCAGCCCTTGTGACCAGGGTGTGGTTGATTGTCCTCAGGACTCTGTGGTACCTCCCCGGCGTGGTTTTTTACCACAGAGGCCTGAAAATTGAGCCATGGGGGAGGGATCAGATCCGGGCTTGGAGGGTGTCTGATCGCCATAGCCTCAGGGGTTCCACTTGTCTCTATAGGACCAGTAAACTTGATTTTGAGTTCCACATTTGTCTCCCACTCTATCCAGGACTTCCTGTTGTGAAAACCCCTCGCAGAGTAGTCAGCATGACCTCCACTGGTCGGGGGGTCACGAAGGCTTGAGTTCACGTGGCCTCTCAGTCCTTCCAATGAATTGTTCCATGTATTTTTTATTCCTTTTCCCATCTCTGCGCCAGCTAGAGACACTGGTCGTTTTAAGTTTCTAAGGCCCCAGCCTCTGCTCCCCAAAGTTGCACGGAAAGCACTGTCTTTGTGGACCATGTTATGTCAGGTGACCTTTTTGCCCCTGGAGCCTACAGCCGAAGATTTACACCCCCGCCACTGACTCATTCCCTCAAAATACGTGGCTCTGTAAACCTGGGTGTTTGAATTGCCTCATGCGTGGAAAAACTGAACAAGGACAGAGGAATACCGGAAAATCGACGACACATTTGAATTATAATGTTGGTGAAGAATACTAACCCATCGCGTGGACCGGCAGAAGAACAAAGAATTCCATGTTGGAAGAAGTACAACCAGACTGCTTCCCGAAACAAGGAAGGGGGGACAGTCCTGCGTACTTTGGAGAGATGAGCCTCGGGAAAAGGCATCGTGGTTGGTGTAGTAGAAGGTTAATGACAAAACGGGAGAGGCCTCCCCTCAACAAGCTTGCTTGACACAATGGCTCCAACCATGGGTTCAGACATAGCAACTGTCGTGGGGCGAGCTCAGGACCTACTTCATCCTCTTGTCCTCGGGGCTGCTGTGAGTCAGAGCAGACTTAAGGGTCCAGTTCGCAACAACCGAAGGCACACCTTACGCCAAGCAATAACCACAAAAACTGGCAGTAGGAAAGCAGCAGCATGCTCTGTTTGCTACCCGCCCCAGCGACACTGTACAGGCTGCCACTCAGAAGTAGGGCAAGAAAATGCCAGTTAGCAAGCACAGCCATAGGCCGCCATCTCTCAGGTCTAACCGGTGAAAGAGAACCATGCTTGAGGTCTTTGCAGGTGGTCCCGTAAACCAGAAACGGAGTGTCTTTGGCTTCTGTGATAAAAGCATCTTGAGCCCTTCTCTGGACAGCAAGGGACATGCCAAGCAGGGCAGATGAGAGAGGCAGCACACAGGCAAGGAGCACCTGGCATTAGCGGTCTCTTCCGCAACATTCACCCTGTTCATTTGGACCTCAGTTCTACAGTCGTTTCCCTACAAGACCCGTGACAGATGTTCCCTTCTCTTCAAAATCACCCTGGTGTACTTATTGCTAAATTCAACCAAGGTCTGTTGAAGTCCTTGTTCAAGGACATGGATTGTTGTGCTCTTTACTATAACTTTCTCTCTCTGCACACACACACACACACACACACTATAAAGCCAAAAACAAAGCAGGTGGGTGGGAAGCAAATCATAATCTATGGACAGGTGAGTGTGTGAAGTGCTTTCGCTTATAACTACTCTGACTCCTGGCCACCCCGTGTGCCATGGAACAGAAGTGGCTAAAAGCCGGAGAGATGAGGTATACCTGACCTCCAGGCTCTAGGAATCAGCCCGGGGTGATGCATGCTGACAGTTCTCCACCTCCTTTGTGCAGCCACCACCCCGGTTTTCCGGAGTCACTGGGTCTACACTGACTCGTTTTCCAAAGGAGGCCACTGGGTCTTTCATCCTAGCTTATCTGAGTCTGGAAGCACCGCTCGCACTGTTAGAGTCCTCAGGTGAGAAGTAGCTTGGTCCTTGGCTTCACACGAGAAAGAATTCGTGTCGAAGCCTGGTTTGTGACCCAAGTGGGGTGTTTTACTGGATCAGAGGAGTTTCAGGCATTACAGTAACTGAACACGGGCACCCTCATGGCACTGCACACCGATGTGGGCCCTGAGGCCACAGAGAGAGACAGACAGACCCTGGCCACGCTGGACCACAGAGGAACAACTGGAAAAAGACGGTGGTCCCGAAGTCCCAGCCTTCTGCTGGGAGGCATGGTCCATGGTACTGGTCGACCCCATTGGCTGAATTAAGCCCACCTAGCCTAGATCAGGGTCCACCCAGGTATAATGCCCACCTACATGTACCGCCCCCTTGGCTCAGGGACGAAATTTGGAGCATGATCAGTAGACACCCCTAACAGAACCTGCTTCACATCCCAGCAATGCCCAATCCTCCACGGTCAGAGAGGTGGTGTCTGCAGCGTGAGGTGGGTCTCCTGTGTGAAAGGCAAGCATTCTATCACAGCACCAAGAGGCAGCCTAAAAAGGCCTCCTCTTCTAACGTTTCAGCCATGTCTCCTGCTTCAACATGACTAACCAAGATGTGGACATCAGTCTCCGGGAAACGGAGCAATTACAGTGGAAGGACAGCCATTATATTGCACAATCAACCTTACAAGCATCAGATGATGTTTGTTTGTGAACGAGGTATTCTGTACTGATTTAATGAGCCCATGCAGGCCCCAGGGTTTGGGCTGAATGTTGACCGTTTGGAAGGCGTGAAAATGAGTTTCAGGACGGGCAGTAAGTCTGATTCTCTGGCCCTTTTGTGCCTTCCCTGTATTGTCTTCGCCTTCATCTGCCCCTGGACAACAATCCCAACAGCAACTGAGCACGCCATGCCATCAGAGACAAAGGCCTGGGACCAGAATGAAGCCGGTCCAGAGGTCACTAGGCCTTGTAGGAGGGAGCCAGGTCAGTTATCCACACCTGAGGCTCAGCTGGACTCAAATAAAGTTGGGATTACACCCCGCTACCCAGTCCACTGGAGGCAAAGATAGTCAGTCCCACCCACCTTGTGAGCTTTCTTATTGTCCCGAGGCGTCATGGGAATGACTACAGCTTAGTCATGGCTCATTGTTCTTTCCCTCCTCTTTCAGGACCCAAAGCCACAAGCAATGAATATGGTAAACATTCGCCAGGCAGCTCTCAGGAAGAGCGGGACAGCTTGGGTTGGCTGTATGGGTCAGCGTGCAGCATGCACGGGGTCAGACAGGCTCCAGTTAGCAGTGCTTCTGAAAGGAAACCAGCAGCCCTTTGGTTATTAGTCAACAGTTGAGACTCCTTTGCATAGCATTTCTGGTTTTCACTGGCCCGTCAGCTGCCGCCGTAAAACCCAGATGGACACCCACCCCGCCGCACGCCCGTCATTTTGTCCAGGTGCCTCCGTGGGGACTGAGACTCCTGACAACCGTCTGTTGCAGAGCAGCCCATGCTGCAGGGTTCTCGGTGGCTGGGGTGGTTTGGAGGCAGAACTGCAAGGCCTTTCTTTCCCAGTGCCTCTAGAGCAGTGGTTCTCAACCTGTGGGTTGCGATGCCTTTGGGGGTCAAACAACCCTTTCACAGGGGTTGCCCGATTCATAACAGTAGCAAAATGACAGTGATGAAGTAGCAACGAAAATCATTTTATGCTTGGGCAGTCACCACCACATGAGGAACTGTATGAAAGGGTCGCAGCATGAGGAAAGCTGAGAACCACTGCTCTAAGTGGCCTCAAACCACTGGTTATGAACTGAATGCTTAACTGTTTGGGTTACCCAGGGACTCTGCCACAGACGAACTTGAAGTAGACTTGATGCCAAGGGTTTGGGTTGTTGGTTCTGACCTGGTTGATTATTGTAAGGTGTGCCTACCTCATAGGGTCGTGGTTCCCCTAACAGG
>NW_022103920.1:86996828-86999453 GCF_000313985.2 Echinops telfairi
AGTTACTCAAAGGTACAGTTCAGAAGGGTTAGGAAAGGAGCGGGAAGCACCAGGCACGAGTGGAATGAGTATAAACTGTTAAATGGAAACTGCCCTGCTCTGTAACACTTCACCTAGTTCATAATTTTATATATATATATATATATATATGCCATGGTTCCTGGGCATCCTAATGGAGTAAAGCTACTAGACAAATCAGCAGTGAGAATAATCTTCTGTACTGGTCCTCGGCCATTGAAACACATGACAACTGTGAATCTTCACGCATTCATCCTGCAAAACTTACTTAGCTCCTACTTAGTTCCTGGTGCCTGAACCTGGGGGGGTTAATTGTGATGAAATGCACACTCCATGCCTGATCTCATAAAGCTAACAGTCTATCGATAACAGCGATCCTACTGATAGATGCCTGCTTACAGATTCTCAAAGGAGTGAGAGGGAAATGGGGAGCAGGGAGGGCCCCTCTGTCACCAACCACAAGCTGCCATAGGCCATGGTGTGGACATTTGTCTTCAGTTCCTGAGTCTATGGGTGGGGGTGTGGGCATGAGAAGCAGACCCCTGACCACCTTAGAGGCTGAAGCGGTGTTGATTCCTTTGTTGAGGGGGAGACCCCTTTGCTCAATTGCACTGCCCTCAATGTCCCCTTGTTGGTTGTAGCCCTACTCCTGAAATGAAGAGCACTTGAGTTGGGTTAATATCTACGTCTGGGGCCCATCCCCAGAAACGTGGATTTACTGAGTCTGAGGTGGAGCTTGGACATGGCCGTGGTGTTTAGTCTTTCTTCCCCAGGCCATTCTAATCATCCGCCAAAGTTGCCACCCATTGATTCAGTGAAAAGCACAGAGCACAAGTTCCCAAACCTATTGGCCTCCCGCCCCTTTTCAGGAAAAAAACAAAGATAGCCTGCACACTATAGCCCATAATCCAGGATAAAATGTAGGTATCTACACTGTGGCAGTCCGGGATCATTCCCGAGGCCCTCGGGCACTATCTCTGAGAAACACCTGGAAAGTCCAGAAATCAAACTCACTGCATCTCGTCCAGGGGTGTCAAAGTGGTGGCCCGCAGGCCTCATGCAGCCCCTGAGGTAATTTTTTGTGGCCCATGATGCTCTGAAATAAAATGTAATGTGGGAATTGTGTGTACAGTATTGCCTTGATCTCCCCTAAGCACTATATTTTCTTCATAATTTTTTTCTATTTCATTTTATTTCACTGCCTGTGATGATCACAGTACCTACCTGATAGGGCTGTGTGCGTCTTCAACTAATCAGGACATGCAGCGCTCAGTACAGAGCCTGACACCCGACATGCGTGGCATAAGTGGCTGCTGTTATTCGCTAAACCCAGTTTTCTTCTCAACTACGGGCAGCTTTGCCTCCCCGGCGACATTTGGCATAGTGGTTACAAGTTGGGCTGCTAGCCTCAAGGACAGCAGTTCGAAACCACCAGGCATCCCAAGGGAAAAGCATGAGCCTTTGAACTCCCATAAAGAGTTACAGGCTCAGAAATCCACTGGGGGCAGTTCTACCTTGCTCTATAGGGTCACAACCAACTGGGTAACTCTGAATTGTTTTGTGGGTTAGTTTGTTTTTCATGTTGTCTTAGAGTATGCTTGGCATGGGGTGGGAGGAGAGGTGTGATTAGCATTAGCATCTAGTCCTACAGCGTACAGGGAATGCCCCCACAACTGAGAATTGATCCAATGGAAGATGCCCAAGGTTTGAGACTCCTTGATGTAAACCAAGCACGTGGAGACACTGGAAGGTGTTCATCTAATGAAGGCCAAGATAAAGAGCAGGCCAGCTAGGCAGTTCACCCCTACAGCAATGCTGACAGAAAGGGTGAAGTGCGTGCCGTGTGGAGAGTTGGGCTGCTCTTCGCAAGGTCAGCCGTTTGAAACCCCCAGCTGCCCCTCGAGAGAAAGCGAGGCTTCCTACTCCCACACAGAGCCACAGTCTCAGGAAGCCACCGAGGCAGGGTGGCCTGTCCTCGAATGCTCAATGGTGGTGAGTATTAGGGCCTGATGTGGAGGGAACACTGCATCTCACACCACGGAGACTGTAAAAGAAGCCCAGGCGCGGTCCTGAAGGAGCTAAAAGGAGAGTTCTCTGAGATTGCGTGATTTGAGGTGGGCAGATTTTTACCAAGAGGTTTTTGCAGTCATTCTTTCCTTAATAAGGGGGTGCTATGGGGTCATCCACACTGCTCACAATAATGCCCTCTCCATGGCCAACACGGAGAGTTCTGTGCAAAGGGGCATCTTAAGGAACCAGTGTACTGCGCCTTCGTGCGTCTGAATGTGCCTTGTGTTCGGGAGAGTGCTACTGAACTGATAGCTGAACCTAAAAAAGAAGTCACTGTCACCAATAGAAATAAACATGACTTGTTACACTAAAAGCACAAAGAGAAAATATTAAATCTTATCTCAATTAAGAGAATGCCCCCCTTCTTTTATTTTTTGCCCAGTTTCTATTGAAAGTGTTATGTTCTCAGTTTCCCAAACCGTGTGTTCCTACCACTAGTCTAGTCCGGAACACAGAATTCATTCTCACCCTCAGTGGCTCCTTCTCAAAGGACCTTTCTCGATTTGTTGGCAGGGAAGGTTTGGGAAGGGACGCTGA
>NW_022103920.1:87000474-87003729 GCF_000313985.2 Echinops telfairi
ATAAGAAAAAAAATGTGGATAAATAATTGTGTACTATATTTCAGAGTTTGCTCCAATGGTGAGTTTGGACAAAGTCTTTGGAAGGTTGAACACTGAGTTAGAAAATGAATGTTGTTGAAAATATAGACATGGTGCAATGATGCCTAAAGAACAGAGCAAGCAAGGGGGGTGAGAAGTGCATTCTACGAGAGAAGATTCTTAGTGACTTGGTTAACTAGTTGCTGTAGGACCGAGGGTGAGCTGGGGAGGTTGGGACAGGACACATCTATGCCAAGGAGAATCGTCGAGGCGTGGGAGAGAACAGTCACTGAGTGAGCAAGATGGTTGGGGGGCTGTGTGCTGTGCGGGTGTGTGTACGACGGATTGGAGGAGAAAAGAGGGTCTGAGTTATTGTGGGGCACGATAGGTAAGGGGAGGCATATTTGACCAATGATTTGGAAAAAAGCATTTGGGGAGTTATAATACAGGTGGGGCTTACAGATTCTGGGTTCTTGTGCTGGCTCTGCGTCTTAAGCCAGCCACCTAGCCTTTGGGCAAGTTACATGAGCTCTGGTGCGTCACACTCTTCATTCAAAAAACGGGGATGAAAACTGAGATCCTTAAAGACATAGGCTAGATTCCCCGGGGGGTACAAACAGTTAATGGGCCTGGCTGTCTGCTGACCAAAAGAGTTGGCAGTGCACCCAGAAGCACCTCAGAAGAACAGTCTGGTATCGGCTTCCCAAACATCAGCCGCAGAAACCCCATGGAGCCCAGTTCTATCCTGGCTCATGGGGTCGCCATGGGTCAGAACCAGAGACTACCTGTCATGTTGTTCTTTTCTGCAAAGCTGTTTGTCGGCCTAGGACGTGGCACCGTACGTTGCTGGAGGGTGGTTTGGAGGCCACGGTCTCCATCTAAGCAATTGCTCCGTCATGTACAATCTTTTTGCTTTCCTAGTTTCAAAATCACCAGGCTCACTGTCTAGCGTTAGCTGCATTGCATGGTCCCAACAGAGCGGGACTACCGCTCGGATGCTCATGACTGCCTCCCTGCTATTTCTGGGGAGACCCAGGGCCCAAGCTCTGAAGGTCTCCTGGGACATCGTCAAAGAGCTGCTCCTCTTCTGAGAAAGGGAGCGGGCATTTTTATAGACTTGCATGGTCGTTAAAGATGTGTTGTTTCACAAAGGAATATTGTCTATTTTTATTTGTGGGGCCGGGGGTGGAAGGAGTATGTTATTTGCAGAAACCAGAGCCAAAGCTCATTGCCATCGAATCGCTGTGGACTCATCATGAGCCTGTAGTACGGAGTAGAACTGCCCTGTGTGTTTCCAAGACTGTAACTGTTCATGGAAGTAGAAAACCTTGTCTTTCTCCCTCGGGTCCAGGGTGGTTTCAAACTGCTGCCCTCGCAGTTAACTGCCCAAGGGGTAACCACTATGCCACCAGGATTCCTGTGATCTGCAGAAGGGAGGATAAAAGTGAGAGTGGGGGTAACCTGGAGATAGACACCCTGCTCTTATTTTGAAACCATGGGTCTTGGCTAAAATGCTTTAGCCTTCCATATCCAATCTGACTCTCAGAGCCTTCTAATTCAATGTATGTATAAGAATACAGGCATCCTACTCGCACAGTGGTTCAAGTGCTCAGCAGCTAAGGTCAGCGGTTCAAAACCACCAGCAATGCCACAGGAGAAAGATGTAGCAGTCTGCTCCCGGAAACAGTTCCAGTCTTGGAAACCCTGTGGGGCAGTTGTCCTCTCCCCTTGAGGCTATGAGAGGAATCTACCGGGCAGCCGTGGTTGATGAGAAAATGACTCTCAGACTGAGCTAAGGCACATTTAAAGAGAGGGACGCGTTCTTCCTATAAGATGAAACGCTCATCAGGGTTGAAAGGCTTGAAATCTGCTTGAGTTCAATGCGAGGTGGGGTTCAGGGCCCTGGAATAATTGGAAATAGTCTTTGAACATCAGAGGGTGTGTGTGTGAGAGACAGACAGACAAATGAGCCAGCTGGAGCAGCCTCCCCTTGGTAATGCACTACAGCCGACGAATGGGCCGCCTGCCCTGCCTCCTCCAATCTGCTGGGGGTGGCTGGATACAGCTCCTGGGGGTTGCATAGCACATGAATGTGCGCTATTGTTCCAGACACATGTCCATCCAGGAAAGAGCAGAAACAGCCCCGTCCCTTATTCAGATGCAAAGCCCCTTCCAGCACTCAACCCGGCCCTTCAGGTCACATGCCTGAGGCCTTTACAGGCAGGGCACAGCTGCCTGAGTCTGCCTCCGAGCTTAGCACCCAGTCACAAGACCGGACAGCCAGCGGAGGGCCCCCGGGGACACCAGAAAGCGGGTGGGGACCAGGCAGGATGTTCTCCCGAGAGTTGTGGCTGGAAAATGAGAAACCGTGTGCCATGGTTCGGAAGGCGAGGCAGGGCAGGAAGCGCCAGGAGCTGCTGGCCGTGGCACTGGGGGTGAAGGTAGGAGTCAAAGGCAGCTTCCTCTGGCCCCCACTCAAACTCTTTGCCTGTCCACAGATCTCCTCCCTGGTGCGAAGGGCCGCCCTCACGCACAACGACAACCACTTCAACTACGAAAAGACACACAACTTCAAGGTAAGCCCCCCTCCCAACCCCTACCCGTTCCTTCTGCTGCCAAAAGACAGTGAGATCGGGATGGAGTACAGTTTCCAAGTGGCCTTTATGTGGGGCTCTGAGGGAGGAATCAGGAGTCTGCAAATTCCTTTGGCTCCCGCACATCAGACTGGAGAGGTCAGGAAGCCCTTGGCTTAATGCGCATGCTTAGAAATACCTCTGTGTGTCAACCTAGCTCTGGAGAGGTGAGCACCTTTCTGGTCCTACTCCCACATCCAGTGGAAGAGTAAGCCCCCCTCCATCTGTTAGCCAGGAGGACTTCTGGGGAGTGCCCCCCGCCAGGTGGTAGTTTTCCACTTCGGGAAGAGGCAAGAGAGCTGCGGCCTTCAAGCGAGTGGAATCAGTTAGTTGCCTGTGAACATGCTGTTTTGTCTTTCGTTTGCGGGGATGCGCACTGGTTTCGTGTCTGTGTGAACAGCTGTGAAAGCAAGCGGGGCCAGGAGAACCGGCCAGAAGCCTGTTTGTACCCTGGGTTGCAAGAGGCGCCGGGGCAGCAGCCTTGCTCCCACTGACCAGGCCAAACTAAAAGATAGGGAGAGGCTGGGGGAGGCCAAGTGGGTTCTGTGTGTGTGTGTTTATAAATGGGAAGACCTGCCCTTGCAGAAATAGTAGGCCAGCAGGC
>NW_022103920.1:87004154-87006135 GCF_000313985.2 Echinops telfairi
GGGCTTCCCACGAAGAGCCCAGAGGGAAGCTGAAAATGCTGGTGAGGGGAGGTCAAAGAGAGGGCAGCGTAAGAAGTTTTACTCCAGTCATCAATTGACTGGCTTGTGCACGTTTGAGAGCGTGCTGACGAAGGGTTCAGGAAGGACAAAATGGGCAGGGAAGCTAAGGGGGCTTTGGAAACTCATTTCCTTTCAGGTCATTTCCAATGGCCCAAGGGACGAGGGGAACTAGAGCATCCTTTGTCAGAGGTGATGAAGGACACGTAGCTTAATCTGTGGGCTTTCTGAACTCTGGGAACAAGTGTGTGTCTAGCCAATCTACTTTTGTGTTCATGTGATCTGAGGTCTGTTTACCCTGCTTCTGTTTTGGGCTCAGGCATTTGCATGCCATAATTGAACTGAGCCCTGGGATTATTCAGCCCTACCTACTTAGCATTAGAGCGAAGAATTGCAGTGTTTAGAGGCTCCCATTTGATGCCAAGACTCTATCATCCCTAAGTGTGATAGGTCTAGTTTGGGGCATAGCATCTTTTTTGAGGGGGGGCTGTCATGTGTCGGTGTGTTCCCTCTTTCCAGTCTCCTGTTTTCACCCTCGCTGGTCTGTTGCCTGAAGACAGCATTTCTCTGACTTTTGACCAAGAGCCCTGATCCCTTCCATCCTCCGGATGCCCTGCCATGGACCGGTCTTCTTGGGCTTGCAGGTTCTCTCCTTTCCTCTCGAAAAGTCCCATCCTCTGGGCTTTAGATTGCAGTCGGAATTGTTCACTGTGATCTATGTCTTCACAGATTGGCTCCTGGATAAACATTACTGCATCTGAGTTTCCATTAAAACAGATGTACGGTCCGTAGTTCATTGATCGCATTCAAAATTAATTTCAGCCCTCCGAAGTTTAGCTCTCTGAATGGTAATGTTTTCTTAAGGCGTTTTCAAACAAGAAGAGGCCGCTGAATCTTGTTCTTTCTTAAGGAGTGCTGCTGCAGTTCCCAGGAAGCACAGAAAGCTTTGGGAAGGTCTCCTCACACTATCTATTCAGGGTGACCTCAAGGAGATGGGGACAAGTGGTCAGTGAGAGCGACAGCAGCCAGCAGGAGGGTTTCCTCCAGCTTTAAATAGAGGTCTTTCTTGAGCCCTGGTGGTAGTTGAGTGTGCGTGTCAATGGTACTGCTGGTGCCACTGTCCTTACGGATGAGGAGTGTGTGTGTGTGTGTGTGTGTGTGTGTGTGTGTAGAGGGGGCTGTCTGCCCGCCATCCAGTGCCCACACACACACACACACACACTCATTCACTCCCTAACTAGCCTTAACAGGGGGCTGTGCCCAGTCTTAGGAAACAATCTACAAGTGCCTCTGCGCTATAAATAGAGCAGTGGGCTTCTAGTCACAGGCCCCTGAAGGAGCCGAAGAGCAAAGCCCTCTGTCAATGGCTTGACATGGGTGTTTCCAGATTGCAAGGTTACTGGTCTTTTTTGGCTTGGTTTGACTCCTTGTCTGTAATTCAGATGACCTTTGGGTGGTGGTATCGGCTTAGGAGGCCTAGTGGTGCAGTGAGTTAAGCATTGTGGGGGCCAATAAGCTGGAAGGAAGGTCAGTGGTTTGAACTCACCAGCCTCTCCCCAAGGAAAGACACAGCTGCCTGCGTCCCTAAGGATTTACAGCCTTCCAGACAGTCCCGCAGGCTGGCTGTGAGTCAGAATTGGGGCAGTGGGTTAGAGTTAGTGTTCAGTTAAAAAGAAGATGTGTGCACATACTCAGGTTTATCCGAAAGTATGCCTTGCTGGAACCTCCCTCCAGGAGCCCTAGTGGCCTATACGTTGGTATGCTAAAGTAAGGTCAGCAGTTCAAACCCACTAGCCTCTCTGAGGGGAAGAAAATAAGGCGCTCGGCTTCCATAAAGGTTTACAGCCTCAGAAACGCACACGGGCTTCTCTGTCCTACAGGGTTGCTGTGTGTCAGAATCACCTCAATGGCAGTGAGTAAGGGG
>NW_022103920.1:87006770-87008237 GCF_000313985.2 Echinops telfairi
GCAACTTTTGCTCGTTTCAATCCAAGGAGTCGACTTCAGCTTGCACATGCTAGGCTTCAACGGGTGTTGGTTAAATGATGCGATAAACAGTTGTTTTGAAAAGGAAAACTGTTTCCCAAGAGAAAAAACACACCACAATTGACATGGTTTTGTATTTGTATCTAGTTAACCTAAAGAGGCACTCTTCATCGATAAAGAACAGCTCTCTTTAATATGATATGACCTGGTGTCGTGGTGACTCATTGGGTTTTGATCCACATGGTCGGCAGTTCAAACCTCCAGCAGCTCTGCTGGAGAAAGACTGGGCTTTCTACTCCTGAAACCAGTTACAGTCCCCGAAACCCACAGGGGGTCATTATGAGACGGCATTGACTCGATGACAGTGAGCATTGCTCTTCCCCAGCACAAGTGTTGTTTTTTAAAACAATCCTAGGGCTGAGCCCTAAAACCCTTCAGCCCAGAAGAATCCCAGCAATCTGAGTAGCTTTCCATCCTTCTGCCCCTGTTTAACAGAGTAATGAGGTGGCAGGAGCCAGCGTGGGCAGTCCTGGCCAGGATGTGATCTGTAACAAAGGCCTCATTCTCCACCGCCTCAGTGTCTCCCTGTAAAATGGGAGTGTTGTCAGATTTGAGTCCTACAGGTGTCAAGTGGTATACCTTGGGGTCTCTGGCGCCCAAATGAACACGTGAACACTAACCCACCGCCCTCACATCAAGTCCAACTCATAGGCACCCTCTATAGGGTTTCCGTGGCTTTAGAAATCTAGCCAGCCTCACTTTTCCCCCCATAGAGCAGCTGGTAGGTTTGAACCACTGATCTTAGGGTTAGCAGTCACTTACCAAACAGAACCACCAGGGCTCTGGCACCTAGTAATTGTTGCATTGATGTTAGCTTCTATCATTGTTTTATTCATCTTGTTATAGCTCTCATTCCTTGTCCGTCTGTTTCGCTGTCTCTGCATTTATTGCCCACTCTCCCTTCTTACCCGTCATTCCTTCGTCTAATATCTCTTTCTCCTTTCTCTCTCTAACTGGATGCAACAGAAATGAAGCAAAACATGGTGATTAATACTGTTTCATCCTGTCATCCACATTAGCTCATGCTCCTCAGTTGTTTAAAAGGCAGATGAGTGGAGCACTTTAAATTTCCTGCACTCCTCCTTCAGTTTTTAAAAAGTTATATCTATGAGGTTATTGGAGCCCTGGTGGCATCGTGCTTACTCAGTGTCCCGCTAACCACAAAATCAGCAGTTTGAAACCACCAGCCTCTCCAGGGGAGAAAGATGGGGATTTCTACTCCCGTAAAGAGTTACAGTCTTGGAAACCCACAGGGGCAGTTTCCACCCTGTCCTATAGGGTCGCTCTGAGTAGGGACCAATTCAGTGTCACCGAGTTTGGTATTATGAGCCCTGGTGATGTAATGGTTAACTCCTTGGCTGCTAACTAGTCACCCAGTGGCTTTTTTTT
>NW_022103920.1:87009099-87010638 GCF_000313985.2 Echinops telfairi
AGCTTTCTTCGCCACATTTGCTTATGCACCCATTTGTCTTCAGTGGTGGTATGGTGGAGGTGAGCACACAATGATATGATGTTTTGTTCTTTGACCAGATAACTGATTGCTTCGGCACAGTGGCTTTAACGCCCTAGTTGCCCCGAGGGAGAAAGAGGTGGCAGGCTGCTCTGTGAGATGACAGCCTGAGGAGCCCTACAGGGCAGTTCTGCTCTGTCTGACTAGAATCACTCAAAGGCCGAGGCTTTGGGGTTCGGAGGCTCTTACTTCAGGAGCTCTCCCCCACCCCACATCAGGAAGGCTTTCTGGCTTCACCCTAATGATGTGTGGGGTCATGTTTTCAGTTTGATTAAAGGCTTCATACTCACACACCACACACACACACACACACACAATGATCTATACATCTAAGTAACCTAATAATCTTTGCAAGCTTTTTTTATTGGCTTGTTTTTAGTAGTGAGTTTGAAGTATCTATTTGCTCTGGCTACTTCTGATTCACAGAGTGTTTTTCAAACTTTATAATTCAAACTTATAATTTCAAACTTTATAATTCTTGTTGCCATCGACTCCATTCTGAGTCATAGTGACCCTATGGGACAGGGTAGAACTGGCTCTGAGTTTCCAAGACTGTAACTCTGTATGGGAGTGGGAAGCCTTGTCTTTCTCCCATGGAGCAGCTGGTGGTTTCGAACTGCTGACGTTTAGGTTAGCAGCTTAACCTGTAGCCCACTGTGCCACCAGGGATCCCTAAAAGCCAAGCTCACTGCCATCGAGTTGATTCTGACTCATGGTGACCCTTACAAGACAGAGAAGTACCCTTCTGGGTTTCCAAGACTGTAACTCTTCACAGGAAGAGACAGCTCGTCTCTCTCCCATGGAGCAGCTGGTGGCTTCAAACTGCTGGCCTTGTGGTTAGCAGGCCAACACATAACCAGGGCTCTTTGACAGTTGGTATGAGCCGCTTGTCATACTCGCCTTCTATTAGGCTGGCAGTTGCCTGGGGCCCTTCCTGGCTCACCCACCTCCCCTTGTTAGTCCCTGGGGAGCAGGGACGATGCTGCCACGGGTAGAGGCAGCCCCGAGAATGGCTGCGTGTTTTGTTTAGTGATCAGCAAAGGGCGTTAGGGCAGAAGTTCATCTAGAAGGAAGGGCTCAGAGGAAAGGAGGAAGCCTTCCCCTTGAATGTAAAGCAGGGAGGGGGCTGGAAGTGAGGCTGGGATAGGTACAGCTCTGGGAAACACTGGGCTTTGGGGCCAGAAGGTGGTTTCTGCTGCCCAGGTGCTCTGCTGGAAGATGACTATCTCCTTCTCCGTGCGCCTGGGTCCAGCAGGCCAACTCCATCTGTGCAAGCAACAGTAGCCCTAGAAACTCGGTGAGGCGAAAGAAAGAGGAGGCCGCTGTACTGCAGTTGCACAGACCCCCCAGGACAGCTCAGAACTCAGGAGGAAACAGACTGGGGTCCACCAGGAGCCCATTTCCCCTCCCTCTGCACCCTTCTCCTCCCCCAGTGCATCCTCCCCTCTCTGCCTATCCCCC
>NW_022103920.1:87012231-87013610 GCF_000313985.2 Echinops telfairi
TTCCCCCATCCCTCTCCCCATCATTCCTTTTCTCACTCATGTTGCTGCTTCAGCAGCCACTGTGACCAGACTCTGTTCTCAGGCTACTGGCCTTGGTGTTCTCTCTCTGGACAAGCAGCATCTTAGCCCATGTGGTAGGCAGAATGTGGTGCTGTAACCCCCTGCTAGACCACCCACAATATCCCACTTCCAAAATCTCCAAAGAGAGAGCCAACGTGCTCTGACTTGCCCCAGGGGTCTTCCCTGCAGTGGTTGGTGGGTATGGAGCTTACTCCTGAAACCAGTTGGGGTTGCGGGGACCCTGGGGACAGTGCCCGCTCTGTGTGAAGGAACCAGGTGAGCCGGACTCTGAAGGTGCCGGCTGTCCTCCTGCCTCATTGCAGTAAAGGCTTCCCCTCAAGGCGTCATATGAGAGTCCAGTTTCTTTCTATTGGGTTTTGATTAAAGTAAACCTCAGAGCTACTCTGAGATGAGGCTGCACCACTGATATAGCCTTAGTTATTGAGTCTCTGAGGAGCCCTGTCGCACAGTAGTGACACATTGTGCAAGGTCGGCAGTTCGAAACCACCAGCCGCTACACATGAGAAAAATGAGGCTTTCTACTCCTGGAAAAATTTACAGTCTCGGAAACTCATAGGGGCAGTTCTACCCTGTCTTACAGGGTCACTGTGAGTCGGCATCAACTCAATGGTGGTGAGGTTGGCTTTTGTTCTATTTTAGTTATTGAGTGTTGGTATAGCAGAAAGACCAGAGGTGGGTGGATAGCTTTAACAAACAAAACTGTATCCTGTCACGGTCAAAGGGTCTCACTCAGAACTCACTGCCATTTAACCAATTCCAGCTCACCACAACCCCATGGGGCAGGGTAGACCTGCCCCTGCGGGTGTCTGAGACTAACTCTCTACAGGAGTAGAAAGTCTCATCTCTCTCCCACAGAGCAGCTGGTGGTTTCAAACTGCTGGCCTTGACATGAGCAGCCCGATTGATGTATAACACGCAGCACCCCCAGGGATCCGTTGGCTAGAAGCCCACATTCACTCCCCAGGTCCAGGGAAGGCCTTGTACCTCTGTCAGTGCGAGAGGACAGTGCTTTTCTCCTGTCCACATCTGTGGGCCTGGTGAACCCGGGAGACCTCCAGGTGTCTGGGCATCCATCGTCAATCTTTTCCTGAACAAATCCACAGACACTCATGTATAAGAGAGAGGGGTTTTTTTGTTGTTGTTTTTTTATAATCATTTTATTAGGAGCTCATACAACTCTTCACAATCCGTACATACATCATTTGTGTCCAGCACATTAGTACATATGTTGACTTCATAATTCTCACACCTGCTTTCTACTTGAGCCCTTGGTATCAGCTTCTCATTTTCCCCCTCCC
>NW_022103920.1:87015192-87052385 GCF_000313985.2 Echinops telfairi
TGGGAGCAGGGCTGTGACTTGCGTGAGGGTGTGGCACCCTTACAGCTCCTTGGCTGCTAAGATCAGCTCACATGGGTGTTGTTAGGTGCCATTGAGTCGAGTCCTATGCATAGAGACCCCCGGGGACAACAGACTGAAACACCACCGGTCCTGTGCCACCCTCACAATTATTCTGTCTGAGCCCCTTGTTGCAGCCATGGTGGCCATCCATCCCATCGAGGGCTTCCTCTTCCTGCCCGCTACTCTAACCAAGTCCTTCCCCAGGGACTGGCCTCTGCTGACCGCATGTCCCAAGTATGGGAAACAAAGTCTCCCCACCCTGCTTTTAAGGAGCACCCCTGCTGTACTTCCCCCAAAACAGATGTGTGCTTGCTCTGAAGGTCATGAGATTTCCAACACTGGGTGACAATTAGGTGATTGCATAGCTGCCAAACTGCACTATTACATAACTGGCAGACCACTGGGAACCATGGGCCAGCCAAGCTGACATCTTTCAGAGGTGGGCAGAGCACAATTTAATCAGTGACCCCAACCCTCCTCCCTCCCCTGCAGAATTCCTATTCCTTTTGTCTCTGCTACCCACCGAGCCACCCTACCGTACTTCTAGACCTTATCTTCCTCTTCTCCGCTTCTCTCCTCACTGCTTCCCATTCGGTCACTTCGATTCTGACTGAAGCAGCCCTGTAGGACAGGGTAGTAGAACTGCCCCTGTGGGCTTCCAAGACTACCCTTTTCACTGGAGGAAAAAGCCTTGGCTTTCTCCCTCGGAGCAGCTGGTGGTTTCGAACTGCTAATCTGTTGCTTAGTGGGTTCTCTGGGGCCCTCACCACGTGGAGTCTTGCTTCAGAACCACTGTACCTGTGGCAGGGGGCGTGTCCAACAGGGAGCATGGTGGGTGGGCGTCTTCTCTGCCTGTGTCAGATGCAAAGCAAGATTGTGAAGACAAGCACTTGTCCCTTGTCCCTTGCCTCTTGGACACACCTTCATGTCAGCACTGGGCTGCTGTCCTCATAACCCAGCGGCCAGAGCCCAGGGGAACAAGACGGGGTTGGTCCAGCAAACGTTGTCACAGGGACCTTCCCTGGGAAGAGGCTTGGCCGAGGTAGTGCTGACCTGTGAGCAGGGCCACAGGGAAGGTGTGTTTTATGATATTCCAAAGAGCGCCTCGTTCAAGAGATTAGTCTAACTTATCAAATGCCTGATCCTGACATGTGAAGTCCGGAGACTCCATAGCTCTTTACATTCTGTTGGGGGGTGGGGGGGGGGTGTTGTGGAAAGAGTACAACCCTTCACTGTGCGTGTTTTAGATATATAAATATATAAACATTCTGAGGAAAGGAGATTATTTAGACACTCATCCCTTGGCTCCGCACATAGGCACTGTGAGCCTAGTGTGTGCCAGGCACTGCTGGGTATTAAGAAGGCAGCGGGTATTAAGAATGCAAACTGAGGTTCTCAACTGGGCAGTTTTGTGCCTCCTGCCCCGCAGGGGCATTTGGCAATGCCTGGAGTCATATTTAAGAGTCCTGCTGGTGCAGTGGTTAAAGCGTTCCACACCTAACCAAAAGGTTGCAGGTTTGAACTCAGGAGCCACTGAAGGAGAACAATATGGCTGTCTGATTTACAGCTCTGGAAACAGCCTGGGGCCTGTTCCACTGTGTCCTATAGAGCCTTTCTAAAGAAGGAATCACTCAACAGCAGTGCGTTTGGGATTGTGGAAGACATATTTGATTGGCACAGGTATTTTTAGTCTATTGCTCTGATTCCTGATTGGCGTGCTGTCTGCAGTTAGTGGGTAGAGGTCAGAGATACTACCAAGCATCCGACCACGCACAGGCCAGCCCCTGCTGCAAAGGTCTCCTTCCCAAAACAGCAGCAGTCCTGGGGTCAGGATGCTGGGTTCAGAAAGTGTCTCAGAGGCAGGGGACTGAGAGAACCAGGGCTTTCTGCCCCAGAGTGAGTGTTCCCTCTCTGCTGGGCTGGGTTTTTTATCTCCCCCCCGCCCTATGACATTTGAAAAGGTTCACTTCAAGGTCACTATTTCAAGGAAAGTTCAAAGCTTAACCCAATTTCTCACTTGAATTCGATGTCACCCGATGACGGAAAGCACAGTAGATTATAGGAGACTCTCAGCTGACCGTGCTACTGGCCCCTGTGCCTTCAGACAAGCCCCCAGCCTCGAGTGCCTCCATTCGCTAGGGCCAAAAGCTTGGCCAGATGACCACCGCTAGCCCCTCTCCTGGGCAAACAATGTAGCTAAGAAAGAACTGCCCTTGACTTTGGGGACAAAGCTCTTAGAAAAGCAAATAAATAATGTTGCCATCATTAACACAGTGTTTATAAGAAGCTGGGACAGTTTGGTTTTAGTGATTTACAAGTGGGGGCTACTTTCTCCACGCGGGGACATTTGGCGATGACTGGAGACAGTTTTTGGTTGTTACAACAGTGGGGTGATACTGGTATCTAGTAGGTAAGGAGGGGTCAGGGATGCTGCTAGCATCTTAGAGTACGTGGGCGGGCCAGCCCCTCACAGCAAAGAGTGGTCCAGCCTCAATAGTCAGTCGTGCTGAGGTTGAGAAGCCCTGTCTATACCAACAAGAAAAAGCAAACGTTCCCAATGGTAGCACATCATGAACTTTCTTAGGTTCCAGGATCAGTACTGAGCGGATTAGACATTTGGGGATATCTAGACTGACCCATAAGGACCCCTGGTGGTGTAGTGGGCCACACATCGGACTGCTGACCTCAGGGTCGGAGTGGGAGCTCACCAGCCTCTGATGAAGAAAGATGAGGCTTTCTGCGCCCAGAAAGATGTGCCACCTTGGAATCCCCCAGGAGCAATCCCACTGTGTCCTACAGGTTTGCTGTGACTCAGAATCCACTTTATGGGGATGGTTCTTCTTGGTTCCACAGTCACTGTGAGGAGGAATTGGCTCAACAGAAGTGGGTTGAGGGCTGGGGGTGACATATCTGATTGTCATAGATCGTTTGAGTCTATTAAAACTATTCTCATGCTACAGTGATGGCAGTAAGTGACATCAACCCACAAGGAGTCCTGGTGGCACAGTGGGTTCAGCACTGGGCTGCTAACTGCAAGGTCAGGGGCTCAAAACCATCTGCTGCTCTGTGGGAGCAAAATGAGGCTCTCTGCTTCTGTGACGATTTAGTCTTAGAGCAGTTCTCCTTTGGTCAGAATCGACCCCACAGCAGTGAGCTCTGGGATGGGTTACACTGACCAATATAAATCACATCCTCTCAACTGACGAGAGCCACATCAGGGGTACTTACGGAATGCCTGGGGTTTTTCTTGGTAACTGTTCTTGCTCTTGTCTTTCTGAGCGGTGGCCATTCCCGGGCTACTCGTTGAGCATCTCCTGTCTCCCATAACATCATCTTATTCTTTTCAGTGCAGTCTTTGAGTTCCAGGCTGACCGTGCCTGGTATAATAGAGTTGGACAGACATAACTTCCTGCCTGGGGTATTTTCTTCCTGTCTAGCATATTTTAGTTACTGCCCTAAAGTTTGCAAAATATTTTTTATCTGAAAAGATATCCTTGAAGACCAATAAACTTCGTAGACTGGAAAGGCTGATTAGTGATCTTTTGTTGTTGTTAAGCTATGAGGTATGGTTGTTGAGAGGGTGGATCTATTAATTCAACCACAAATCAAGTGGGTACATGGAGGCCCTTTAGCACTTAGATCCATCCAGCGTACAGCCCTAGAGGTTTCCTTCTGGATCAAAAGGGAAGCGGAACATGAAAATAAACAGTTGCCCATCACAAAAGGGAAACAGGCACTGCGCCTAAAATAATGTTTAGTCCACGTTGTCTTCCCTTCTGGTCCCTTTGGGGACCTTTGCTGTGGGAAGGAATATGTGTTTGTGGGGATATTGCGATTTAACAGTGTCTGCCTGCATTTGTTAGGCCGGTAAGCTGAGATCAAAAGTACATTAAATGCAATTTAGCCCTGGTGGTGTAATGTCAGGTGGTGGACTGCTAACTGCGAATTGCCAGGTCAGCAGTTTGAAACCACCAGCCATTCCAGGGGAGAAAGTTGAGGCTCTCTACTCTTGTAAAGAGTTAGTCATGAAAACCCTGTCCTATAGGGTTGCCATGACTCAATGACAGTACATTTGGTTGCTTTCTGTTGATTATTTTTTAAATGTTGGCAAAAGAGAATTTTCAGAAGATGTGATTATGATTCCTACAGTTCCTGAAACGGTCACCGGGCCGGTTCCCATCTTGTGGCTATATGTTTTGTCGGTGTGCTATAAGTATTGTGACTACCCTTTTTTTTTTTTTAATACTGTCATTTGAGTAAAAATTTACAGACCTGATCAATTTTCCATTCAGCAAGTTGTGCACATTTTGTGTCATGCCATTGATTGTAATCCTCACAGTGTAGCATAACTCATCGCACTTCCTCCGTACAGCCACCGTTTTCCCTGGCCCTTCTTGCCCTCTGAACTTCGTCCCTGGGCAGATGCTCCTGTGTGAGCTCCACTGGTTAGTTAGTCTAAGGAGTCCATTTCTCCGGGGTGGTGTTCGCCTTATAGACCCATCTGTTGTTTGCTGGGTGACTTAGGGCCGTAGTCTCAAAGATTCCTCCAGGTGCCAACCAGTGAACCTTGTCTTTTTTGTGATTTCCAGTTTTGTTCCACAGAATTCTCCCACTTGATGCAGGCGCTTCTATTGCAGCCCCTTTCAGAGCAAGGGCTAGTGTGGCCTGGGCATCCCCTTCTGGTGTGGAGGCCACGGAAGCCGAGGTTCCTGTAGCCCTGGGGTCTTTGGACTAACTGTTTGCATGTGTCTTTTATTTGCTTCTTCCTTCTTTGCTCTGGATGACAGCTATAAGCCAAACCCAACCCACTGAATGCACATGGAACTTCATATAGTTTTGACATTCTGATTTTTGAAATGATTGTGTGATTTCTCTACTTTGTTTTGCTATTGTGGTAAATTCTGGGAATATATAAGTTATCCTAAATTCCTGAAAAAAGCCTTCCTTGGACATAATTTTTTAAAATATAATGCTACATTCAATGAGCTATTTCTAGGAGTTTTTGCATTTGGGCCCATTATTTAAATTGACTTAAAATGTTATTGTGGTATACTGTTCTTATGTGGCTTGGGAATCAGGATTATATAACCCTCATAAAATAAACCAAGTTTCCTTCTTCTATCCTGCAGGATAGTTTAGAGATCTGTATTAGGTTAGAGATTGGTTCTTAAAAATTTGATACAATTTACAAATAAGGAGAATTAGGATCCGTGATTTTTTTTCTTTTTCTTTGTGAGATACATGTTTTATGCAGATTTAATTATTGAATAGATGTAATTGAATTTAAGTTTTATGTTTTATGTTTCTATGTTGCATTCTGTTCTAATAATTTATGTTCTTTAAAAAAATTATCCATTTTATGTAATTTTTAAGTTTGTGGGTATAAAATTAGTACTCTTAAGGGTTTTTGTTTTATTGTGTTTTTCTTGTATCTGTTTTTATGTCTCCTATTTCATGATTTGTGACTGTTTCTAAATCAATCTTGCCCAAGGCTTCTTTATTTTAGAAAGCCTTTTAAAATATATCCCTTTTAAAAATCCCTTTCTCTTTGCTTTTATTTCATTATATTTTGATGTTATTTTTGTTTGTTTTACTCTGTTCTTTGTCTAACTTCATGAGTAGTGCGTTTAATTTATAATTTTTATTTTGTAATGTTTACAACTAAACTACAAACAAATACTGCCATTGAGTCAATGCTGACTCGTAGCAGCCCCCTATGGTTTTCTGAAACTATTTAAGGGAGTAGAAAACCCGGTCTTTCTCCCATGAGGCTGCTGGTGGTTTCAAACTGCCAACCATTAGGGTCACAGCCCAACTTGTAACACTGCACCACAAAGCCTCTATAATGAGCTTGTGTTAGTCTGGGTAGACTAGAGAAACAAATCCATAGACACACATATGTATAAGAAAGAGTTTTATATACAAGAGAAATTGAACTTTGAGAATATATCGCAGCCCCGTCCAGATCAAGTTCATAAGTCCAATATTAGCCCATATGTCTGATACCAATCTATAAAGTCCTCTTCAGACTCACGAAACACATACAGTGACACCAAATGTAGAAGATCACAGGCTAGTGGGTAGAAAGTCTTTGGATCCAGTGGCATTGGGAATATCTCAGCGCTGGCAGGAGTCTCTGCATGGCTTCTCCAATACCTCGGGCTGCATCAGGGTGAGTCCATGTGTCTTGTCAGCTGTTATGTCTGCCAGGATGTGAGCAGAGAGACAGTCTCTCCTGCCTCTCAGGAGGAAGTGCCAGATTCCCTAGGAAGGAGAAGGCCATGCCCACACAGAGGCCTCATTGGCTATGATTGACAAGCTAGACTCCACCCTACACTCTTAATCCTCAAATTGACAAACGATTATATATCTACTGCAGAGCTACGCATTGTGCTGCTAACTGCAAGGACGGCTGTTCAATACCATCATCTGCCTGGGAGAAAGATGAGGCTCTCTACTCCCATAAAGACCCACCAGGGCAGTTCTACTCTGCCCTATAAGGCATCAACTCAGTGGCAGTGAGTGTAGCCTACAAGATCATGTTCTTTGCCTTTTTTTTTTAATACTTTCATTGAGGGCTCTTATATCTCATCACAATCCATACATCCCTCCAGTGTGTAAAGTACATTTGCAAATATGCCGCCATCATTTTCAAAGCATTCTCTTCCTACTTGAGCCCCTGATATCTGCTCCCCATTTCCTCGCCCCCCTCCCTTACCACCCCCCTGCCCTCCCTCACAAACCCTTGATAAGTTATAAATTTTTCCATATCTTATATCATCCTCTGTCACCCCTCCCCAACTTTTCCGTTATTCGTCCCCCTGGGAGGGAGTTCTAGATTGATCCTTGTGATTGGGTCCCCCTTTCTCCCCCCACCCTCCCCTAATCCTCCTGGTAACTCTACTCTCCTTGATGGCTCTGAGGAGTTTATCTCTCCGGGATTCCCTGTGTTGGGGGCTCTTATCTGTAGCAGTGCGCATGTTCTGGTCTAATCTGATTTGTAAGGTAGAATTGAGGTCATGATAGTGGGGTGAAGGAAGCACCAAAGAGCTAGAGGAAAGTTGTGTTTCATCAGTGCTATGCTATACCCTGACTGGCTCATCTCTTCCCTGTGACCCCTCTGTGAGGGAATGTTCAATTGTCTATAGATGGGCATTGCTTTTTATAACTTTATGATACTGTAGTTATAGAATATGATCTTAGGATTGGTCATTTTGTGTATGTTGAGGCATGGTTGATAATCCATTTGTTTAAATGTTCCATGTTTTTTAAATTGTTGGATATGAAATTCCTTTCATATTTAGTATATTAGCAGTATCTATTTCATCTATTAGGTACTGTGACTGTTTTTTTTTAAATTATTAAAATTATGGGTATGGCTATTTCTCCTTATATTTTTTCCATTTAAAAAAAGTTTATTTAGTTTTTAAAAACTTTATTTTGAATGGGGTGAAGGTTACAGAGCAAATCAGCTTTTCAGGCAATCTTGCTTCATGTTATTGATTTCCATCTTCACAAGGTACCATCGTTTATCAAAAATTACTTCCTTTCTGTTTCTTGTCATTCTTCCTCCCTTCCAAACCCTTCTGAACTTACCCTTGGGCAGACAGTGTCCCTTTGATCTCAGGTGGTTGGTGGTTCTAAGGGGTGTGCATTTCCATCGTGCTAATCTTCACCTCATAGACCTCTTCTCTTTTTAGCTTCATGTCTGAAAATCATGGGGCTGAGTTCATTTCCAGACTTAATGGATGACTAAGAGCTCTACTCTCACAGGTGCTGCCCATCTCCATACATCCAGTAAGTTTGATCTTAAGTGCTTGAGTTTGGTTCCACCTGTTTGTTCCACTCTATCACCATGCCTCTTATGTGGTCCCTTTCAGGGACGCAGGTCGTGGTCGCTGGACACTGTCTCGTTCTTCTGGTCCCAGGCTTGTGGAAGCTGACGTTCCTGTGGTCCATGAGTCCATTGCACTAATGGTCTTCGTGTATCTTCAATTTCCCTCACTGGTCTTCGCTCAGACCAGGAGAGACCAGTAGTCGTGCCTTTGGTGATTTCTCACAAGTTTTACAGACTCCTTTCCTAAAATGCTCCCACCTCTTCATTTTCTAAAGCAATTAACCCCTTGGTTTTCTCTAAACATTGAAGAACTACGGGCTTGAAGTTGAGCTTTCTTTTCTTCATCTTCTACTTTTTCTACCAAAGCATCTTTACCCATTCACACAGCTTTCAGTATAATCTGTTTGCCAAAAACGATCGCATGTTTATCTCCAGCCCTGGCCTTTCCGTTTTGCTAGTAAGTGTAAATTCTTGTGTGATTTTAACTGAATATCTTAGAAACTTTTAACCCTAGTTGCCCCAAACTGAATTCTGAATCTCTCCTCAAAAATGGCTTCCCTTTCTCACCCTGGGGCCCATTCTCCACCCAGGTTCTTTCTTCCATTTTTCAGTGTTTTGCTGTGGTTTGGGTGAAAGTTTACAGAGCAACTTACTTTCCCCTTCAATAAATCAGACCCATTTTATTGTGGCATCAGCTTTCATCCCCTCCGTGTAACAGCACACTGCCCACTTTCTTCCTGGTCTTGCCCTTTCCTTTCTCCCGTCTTTCTGCCTCTGGAACGTTGTTGTTGGGCAAATGCTGCCCTTTAGTCTTGTGTGGCTGATTGTTCTGGGGAGCATGTTCTTTACAGGTGTTCACTATGTAAGCCGGTCTATTGTTTGGCTGAAACGTGATTCCCAGGAGAGTCTCATTTCAGATATGAGGGTGTCTAAAGGCCACAATCTCAGGGTTCCCACCCATTTTTTACCAAACCAGTAAATCTGGTGGGGGTTTTTTTTTTATGAGTTTGAATTTTGTTTGACATTTCTCTCCCACTCTGCCCAGGACCTTCTATTGTGATCCCAATCAGAGCAGCTGGGAGTGGTAGCCGGGCATCATCTAGCTCTTCCAGATTCCAGGCTAGTGGAATCCCTTGCTCACATGGGTCATGTGTCCTCCTACTAATTGTTTCCTTGACTCTTAATTTTATTCACTTTTCTTTTCTCCCAATGAGAAGAGATTTCTTCTAGAAGGCCACTCACAAGCTTTTAAGACCCAAGTTGCTCCTGGCCAAATTAGGATGCAGAACGTTTGTCTTTGTAAAGCTAAATTATGTCAGTTCACCTAATTACACCCCTAGACTATGATCCTCAGCCCTTAAGCCCATTGACTCAGTCCCTCAAAGTGTTTGGTTATGGTTAAGAAGTTTGCATAATTTTGCCCTCTATTATACACTTGGGCATATTTGCAGTTCATAAAATATGTAAGTAGAATTATCTGCCTAAATAGTCTGTGGTTGTACTCCCATATGCCACCCCTTCCACCCAGTTTCTAATACCAGAACTGGGGAGTCATTCTTGATTCCTTTCTCCAAGACCCACTTTTAATCACTTCACAATTCCTCTACATTTCCTCTGCAGAATATATCTCAAATATATTCGGGTCCCCTCTTAAGTGCCAGCATCCTAGTCTTGGCTTCTATGTTGTTGTTTTCAAATATGCTACTGCACAGATTCTGAGTCTTTTCTGCTATGAACAACTTCCATCCATTTTTCACAGAATAATCTTAGGGGGAAAAAAAGAGAGAAAGAAAAATTATCTTACCCCTTAAAGGCCTTCAAGGGTTATCCATGACCTGCTCCTTCTTTCAGCCTTAGCCCCGTTCCTCTCCCCTTAGCTCTTAGTGTTCTAGCCACTCTGGCCTTTAAGTTCCTCCTTCACCCCAAGTTCTTGGTGTATTCCCTCCGCCTGGGATGCTCTCTACCCTGCCCCCACCCAGAGATGGACCTTCTCTTCCTGTAGGCAACTTGAAGCCAACTTCCCAGAGAGACGGACCATCCTGACCCTCCAGTGGAGCTCCGAGACATCCCTTCGTCTCTCTAGTCATAGCAATAGCACTGTGTTCCTTTTTAAAGCCCTTTTCAGAGTGGTTCTGGGTTATTTCATTTTTATTATGTTTAATGGATCTTAAAATTTTAATTGTATATTAGCAATTGACTTTGTGGCCAATAGTGAGCCAGCAGGCCCTTCAGAGCATTTCTAGTCGACTGTTAAGCTTGTGGTTGCTGAATTAGTTTTAAAAAGTTCTACTTTGAACAGGACTGTTTAAACTTGGTACTAGAACATTCTTCAGTGTAGTATTAAATTGTGAAAAGGGGGGGTGAGGGGCCAGCCCCCACCTGCTGCTACTACCTATGGGTTCAGTAAACACAATTGTACAGTTGAAATATATAAGTATTATATTGAGAGCATGAGAGATATTACAATAATGTAGTTAGACACATTACATGGTAGCATTGCTCACCTCAGCCCAGCTGGGTGGTTCACGTGGAGAGAGGGGGAAGGGAAGGAGGGCAAGGGAAGAGAGGAGATCAAGAGAGCTCTGTATTGCTGACCCACGCCTATATCCCTTTTGGGAGCATGCCAGCCCACTAATTACAGGTAGAGACATACGTCACAGGGAGGGGCTGCACTATAGGTTACACAGTAATGAGGGTGGTCTCTGGGTCTCCATAGGAACCATTATCAGTAGGGTGAAAACTCCACCTACAGGAACTAAGCTAATGGTCCCAAGCCTTAGCTCAGTGTCCCCAGCAGCAAGGAGCAGGCCCACCCCTTGGTCTGGTGACTGAACTTCTTCAGGGGGGAATGCCTGCACATCTGACCTCCCCCCACAAGTCCCCCTCTTGTTTTATACATAAAATTCAAAAGCTGCATGGCTACATGGTTATTTTCTATACATTGAAAGCTGTCAAGGCAAAACTTCATGATTCAATTAATATAGCCAAAAATTCGGGCTTATAGAAAACATTTTGAATCCAGGCGCTGGGGGTAAAGTCCCCACATGCCCATCTGCTATTGGAGGAAGGTATGAGATTGGATACGGGAGAAATAGAGCCAAATAGGAATGCCTGCCTCTATAGTTAAAGCTGCCAGCCACACAGCAACCAGCTATTTGCTTGTAAGAGACAGCCTCAGAATTAGCACCATACAGGAGGGTGAAGTAAGGAGCAATGTCATGAGAATGTGATTGGGACTCACCTACAGCTCGCAAGGGCAGAGGTCCCCCTCCACCACTAGAAACCTAGCCTCCCAGGCTCCTCTGCGAGAAAATGAAGGATTCATCCTTAAACACTCTCTTCCCGTTCTCTGCTCCTCACGGTGTTTGCCTTATGCGCAAACTTCAAAAGTGCCATAGAGGCTGTATGATTCTCCTTCACACGCCTTAGCCTTCTATAGAAGCAACACGTGATAGCCAGGACAAAAATTGTGATTATGAGCAGCACCGATACCCAGCAGCACCTGGAACCCAGGCTATGAGAAATACTTTGAGCCCAAGCACGAAGATCTAATCCTTCCATGCCATCCACCAATTGTTTAATTATATCAGAGCGAGGAGATGCCTCAAGCCTGTCTTTGAATGTATAGAAAATATCCTTTTTAAGCTGATCAACATCTAATGAAATGTTTCCCTTAAACCCCAATTAAGCAATGTTACATTATACAAGTAAGGAGTTACACAGAAAATAGTTACATTCCAATCACATTATAGCATTAATAAGTCCAAAATCTTGATCTTTCAGCAAAGCAACAGTCTGTAGCAATAGTCCAGTCACTATTGTATAAAATGTTCTGTTATGATAGAGTACCAGAGTTTCCTTTAGACAGCGTCAGCAATGGAGTATCTCAGCAGTCAGCGATCGCCACTCTCAGGAATCTGCGAGGTCTCCTTGATGTTTTGGGGTAACTTCAATAACAGGACAGGGGGGTCAGGTCATATCAGCTTCCCTGCTTGCTTCCGGGCCTCGCTGACTGAAGAAAAATCCACCTATCTCCTTTGCCTGTGAAAATATAAACAAACAGCCCCTCTCTTCGGGGTGTCATTAACCTGAAAAAGGAATCATGATTAAGATTGAGTGGCTTCTCCATCTCTCCTTGTCCATCTTTCTCCAAATGTGGTTGCGTCCTCTAAAGGGAGTCCATCAGCTTTAGTCTGTAAAAATAGAAATGCGTAGCCCTTTCTCTAGGTGAATGGACCTGGATCCCAAACGCGATTTCCATCTTTTGGGGACTTTTTAAGATCAGTTTTCTCTGTGGAATTGAAAATGTGTTTATCTGTCCTAATTTTGTTACAAACTTTTAATAAGGAGAAAAAAAATGTGGTTACAGTGACCAAATGAAATTCGTCATACATAAGGTTACTCTTCTCCCACTTCTGTTTTAACAATTTAGATTTTAAAGCACTGCTAGAGATCTCAGTTAACTTGCTTGGTTTTGAACCAGTAAAACTACTAGTCAGCTTACCATACTTTGAAAGACTGAAAATTTTGTTTATAAATTTGTTCAGCTGTTCTTGAAGCAGTTTACCAAACAGACATTTTTCTCCAAGTTTACCAGTAAAGTTACAGGCTCAATTAAGCTGCTTTGCCCTTCAGGCTTCTTACACTGTATGATTTTACCATCTTGCAATAGTCTGTCTTAGTTAACTTCACTCATTCCCTCCATGCTGGCTTTAGGGGAAGTTAATGGGAGGGTCTTAGGCCCTCCTGAATGCCCTAAGGCAATGACTCCATATCCAGAGCTTAAAAACCTTTTTGTGTGGGGGCGCTGTTGTTTCATTTACCCTTCATTTAAAAGGTGGTCAGATGTAAGTACTCTTTCCATATAGGCATACATTTTTACTCTAGAGATGCAGGGAAGCAAAAATTGGCTTACACGATCTTCTTTTTAATAAACCACAGTACATCAGAATTTATCACTGCCTTAATTTCTTCATAGTCCTGACCAATAATTCCAGCAACACCTTGAGAATTTAGGTTGGACTTTCCTAATAAACATTCTATAGTTCTTTTAGGTAGCAAACCCCAATTACCACTCTTAATAATTTCTGATTTAATCACAGCTTTTGTCTTTTCCTTGTAACTCTGATCAACTCCAGTATCAATTTTAATTTCTTGAGTACTTAGACTAAAACTTTCTGATAGAAATTGTATTACTCTTTCAATAAGATGCTCCTGCTTTTTAGAATCAACAGGTTGCTGCAAGGGTTTCTGAGCCATTCCTTGGTGACTCAAACCAACTGCAAGAACAGAGAGTGGGTTTTTGCCTGTTTGGCTAGGTCTGGTCTCCTGCTGTGAGATTGGGTGATTTCTGCTATTCAAAGATTCTTTTGCTGGGTTAGGCAGAAGCCTTGCCTTCTGAGCTCTGTTGGGCAGGGTCTGTATCAAGTTCCTTCCTCTATTTTCCCACACGGAACTCTTTGCTAATGGCAGTCCTTTATTGTTGAATTTAGAACGACATTGACTCGCCCAATGAGTTCCCTTTCTACAGCGTGGACAAAGTTCAGGTCCTTTTAAACCCGAATTAGGTGGCCCTGGCCCATGCTCTGGCTCAGGCCGCAGTTTGCTTTTCCTACACTCTCTTTGAAGATGACCCATTTTCCCACAACTAAAGGACTTTCTTTCAGGTCTGATATAATTCGCTAGTACAGCTGCCATGAGGTCAGCCTTGTATTCCTCTGTCTCTACATTCCTGCATATCCTGAGATAATCTAGTAGGGTGCCCTTTTCCCTGTAGGGCCACAAGGCATTTTTACAGTGCTTATTAACAAAATCATAAGCTAGCTTATGCACTAGGTCTCTTACTGCCAGGACATTCTTTACACACTTGGAAATAGCATCTTCCAGTCGGGACACAAAGTCAGCATAAGGCTCATCATTTCGTTGTCTTATAGCCATGTAACTTGACTTTCTCTTTTCTGATGGAATTATCTTATCCCAGGCACTTAAGCAAACTTCACGTATCTGTCCTATTGCCTGTTCAGTAAACTGTAGTTGGGACTCAACTGTGATATACTTCTCATCCCCTAGCAATTGATGAATTCCTATATCTATCCCATCCTCAGCATTCCCTCATGCTCTTGTCAGCACTGCTTCCTTCCACAGCATAAGATATTGCAAATATTCTGAAGAGGAAAGATATATTTTCACTAAAGCTCTCCAGTCTGTCGGGGTCCAGCTCTCGGACTCTGCTAGAGCCTTTATTATGCTAATTACAAAATGTGAGTCTGGGCCATAATCTTTGACTGCCTGGTTGAGATCTTTTAGCAACTTAAAGGGAAAGGCAGTATAACGCCTTTCTTGATTCCCTTCTGGGTGCTGCTCATCAGGCTCCCTGTCTATCATTCTAACGGGATAAGCTATTCTGAATTCTAAATCTGCTTCTTGAGCTATACTCTTCTCTACCCATGAGAGTAAAGGTGCTTTTCTGTTCTCTAACTCTTTGCTTCTCGCTTTCTGAGCTTTTCTAGTTTAAAGCTCTCTATATGCACTTCTCTAACTACTTCTTCTGAGTCAGCTCTCCTAGTTTGCATTTCTTTAGAGCTAATCTCTCTACCTCCAGCACTGGCTTGCTTGATTGTTTTACAATCTCTGGTCTTTCTTACACTAAATTCCAGCAGGGGAGCAGATGATTTTACTATGTCCCCTTCTGACTCAGGCTTAGTTTTTTTCAGTTCTGCCTAAAATCTTATCTGCCTGAAACCCATTCTGCCTGCTTCTCACCTGATTTAGGTTTGCGTAGCTTAGATGTTCCTCATTACTCTATTGGTTCTATTTCTCTGCTTTCCCTACATTCAAAAGCAAGGGAGCTTCCTGGGGTTGCTTAATAGCCTTGCTTTGGGTCTTGGAATCCACTGCCCCTAGTACTTTATCACCTTTAAACCTTTGGAGGCTGTAGTCCCCCGAGGGCATGTAGGTTTTGGCCGTGAAGTTTCTTTTAGAATCAGAGGCTTCACATAACAAATCAATCCCTGCTTCAGTTTTTCCTAAAGTTTCATCACCTAATTCATACTCATTCATAGACACTTTAGCTTGCTTTTCTAGATTAGGATCGCTCACACAAGACTTCTCACTACACTGATAATCCTTATTCTCTTCTTCCTGCAAAGGTACTAAAACCATCTTAACTTGAATCCACTGAGACCACGATACTCTTCCCATCTCTGTGTGCCTCCTTTAAGTTAACAATGACCTTCTCCCAGGTCTCTATATCAAAAGTTCCTTCCTCCGGGAACCATAGATTATACCTTTTTACTACTTTTAGAAAACATTGCATCTTTTTCTTTGTTACTTTTACACCCTGTATTTTCAGTAAGTAGATGAGCGTACTACCAAAGTTTCACATTTGTTTTTACCTTGCCCCATTGTTCTCTTTAAAATACTCATTCACTATTTCCACTACTTATCTGAAAATCCCCACACCGGATCCTCCTTCACATAATTTTCAGATTCACTCTGTATTCCGGTGGGGCTGTACAATTGTTACATGGGGTATAACTCATTGCCATGCATTAGGCACCATTTGTAGTATTAAATTAAATTTGGAGAGTGAAGGGCCAGCCCCCACCCGCTGCTACTACCTACGGGTTCAGTAAACACAATTGTACGGTTGAGATATATAAGTATTATATTAAAGTCATCGAGAGCATGAGAGATATTACAATAATGCAGTTAGACACATTACATGGTAGCATTGCTCACCTCAGCCCAGCTTGGTGGTTCACGTGGAGAGAGGGGCAAGGGAACAAGGGAGAGAGGGGATCCAGAGAGAGGTCAGAGAGCTCTATATTGCTGACCCACACCTATATCCCTTTTGGGAGCATGCCAGCCCACTAATTACAGGTAGAGACATACGTCACAGGGAGGGGCTGGACTATAGGTTACACAGTAATGAGGGTGGTCTCTGGGTCTCCATAGGAACCATTATCAGTAGGGTGAAAACTCCACCTACAGGAACTAAGCTAATGGTCCCAAGCCTTAGCTCAGTGTCCCCAGCCGCAGGGAGCAGGCCCACCCCTTGGTCTGGTGACTGAACTTCTTCAGGGGGGAATGCCTGCGCATCTGACCTCCCCCCACACTTCAGTCAACTGAGTGGGCCTCTACATGAATCCTGACATTTCAGCGAGATGAAATGCGCCTAGGATGAAGTTCTCTGCATTCCTGCAAGGGCTGCTTGCTGAGTCTCCTGGCCATTCACGCGCCACGCACTTCTCTCTCTGGGAAGAAGACCGGGAGAGACCCGTGCACCCTGTCTCAGGCCGAGACAATGTAAGGGGCGGTTGGGGTCTGAGCCACCCAAAGACCAAACTTAACTAGTTTTACTGAATGGAAACCGTGGCCCTAAGGTTACTCTTTGGCTTATTAACTTGCTTATTTCTTTCAGCATTTTTATAGACGGTGAGTTTCTAACAGGCAGGAAGCAGGGTTCTTTGGTCTCTTTCTGTATTATGTACTTAATGTAGAACCGCTCATCGTAATCCCCCCAAACTGTGGCCATACCTGCGGTCCTGTTCCACTTGTTGTCTTACTTGTTTGACTTTAAACAGTGTATCAGACCTTCCTGTTGTGCCCTTTAAAAGATAATAATAATAAGGCATTATACTTCTTTGGTTTGTTAATGGGAGTTTAGCTATTTTGAAAGATCTTAGCCAACATCTGACAGTATGTGCGTTTTTGTAAAATTCCAAAACATCTTCCAGGAGCATTGTGTTCTTCAAATTAGACTGGTTCTGCTGGTTTGGCACTGTACTTGGAGGGTGGGGCCCATGCTGGATTTTTGGAGATGAAGGCAGAGCATTCGAAGCTCTGGGAGGGATGCTTCTCCCGCCCCCAAAGCCATTGTTGTTTCACATCTTGACTCTGAATTCTTTGCCATTTCTCACTTTCTTTTTTCTTTTCCCACAGGTGCACACATTCCGAGGCCCACACTGGTGTGAATATTGTGCCAATTTCATGTGGGGACTCATCGCCCAAGGGGTCCAGTGCTCAGGTGAGGCTCGGGCCCCCTTTATTCCTTTCTAGTGACCCAAGTGGCAACTCATGGAGAAGGAGGAGGCATCTTGCCAGAGCTGGGCCATGTGCCCAGATTCGTGCAAAAGCCTAGCTTGCTCCAGGGTTCAAGGTGTCCATTGCTTGGTGGGAAGTTGCTTCCAGGTCTTTGTCAGGAGGAGAAGGAAGACACCCTGTAGGTGCAAGGCGCGAACAGAAAGCCCGTCCATTTCCGTGGGCCTGCCTCCCACCACAGGGTGTCCTTCTGAACTTGTCCGTGGCCACCGGGTCAGCATCCAGTCCTGAGCCGACGTCCATCCCCACAATTCGCTGGCGATCACATTGCTGTGATCCACAAGGTTTCCCTCGGCTGCTTTTCAGAGGCAGATCACGAGGGCTCTTCCTAGTGCCTCTTAGTCTGGAAGTTCCACGAAAATCTGTTCCGCACAATAGCAACACTCACGCCTCCACCCACAGACGGGTGGAGGCTGCCTGGGAGTGGCATTCCGCTGGGCACTGAACTGGCTCTCCTCCATGAATGACAAGAAATGTCATCGCCAACCCTCCAAACCCTCTCACTCACTGCCAGCGATTCATCTTGGCCTCCTCAGAGTGACCCTCTAGGACAGAGTAGAACGGCCCCCTGGGCGTCTGCATCTTTGCAGGAGCCGACGGCTGCATCTCTCTCCCTCGGAGCCGCTGGTGGATTCAAACTGCTGTCGTTGTGGTTCACAACTCAGCAGGCCACCCACTCTGCCACCAGGGCTCCTTCACAATAGGGAGCTGTTCTAAAATGAACCCCAAGAGAATTGCAGAAGGAGAAGAGCCACTTCTCCCCCCCACCCCCTTGCTAACAAAGTCAGGATATAAACATTATGAGACATACATACCTCCAGTCCAGGCACTGAGCAATTGGTAGCTGGCTCAACACTGGGCCTTTCTTTGGCTGTGTTCTGGGTGGGCTTGAACTGCCAGCCTTTAAATTAACACCAACCCAAGCTCCTTAAGCACTGTATGCTGGTCATGCTGCTGAACCTGGCCAGCAGCCTTTGTGGGGTGGGGCGGGGGGCTCCCATTATCCTCCCCATTATACCGAGGAAGCCAAGGCTTAGAGATAGATACAATTGTCCATCACCCATGGCCACCTAGTAAGTAATGGCACATTGAATCAGAGCAGGCTGACTCCACAGTTCCTGCTCAGCTTTTTCTTGCCATCAGATTAGCCCTTGATTTGATGGCATATCCTTTCAAAGCACTCTGAAACCCTAGGTATTTTTCTGGCTGGAGTGGAGGTACGCACCCATTGCTAACAGCATGCAACCTATCTTACTGACTAAGCTATAGCTAACAAAATGGCCGGGAGCTGCCAATTTCATGTGTAGCTCGGCTTCCTAATCCATCTTGCCACACTTTCTCTGGCAAACACTTGTGGCCAGCTGCAAGAACAGCCTCTGGTGATAATTGATTGGGTTTCCCCCAACACCGGGGCCAGTCTCCTCCTTGCTGGTAGGTATGACTTGAATTAACCGACTTTCTTTTAAATGCCTAAGAAGCATCTAAACTAAAATAAGCCAAGGAGGCAGCAATCAGGAAATCGAGTTCACATGTGTACCCCACCCCCCAATTTGGTTCACAGGGGCCCAGAGTTCTTTAAACTCTCCTTCCTGGGTGGAGGGGATTTCTTAGTTTCCACTGTGAATCAATAAGGAGCCCCGTTGGTACAACCATTGAGCATCCAGCTGCTAACAGAAAGGTGAGCAGGTCGAAGCCACTCAGCATCTCTGTGGGAGAAAAACCTAGCCCTTCTCTAAAGATGACAGGCCTAGGAAGCCCAAGGGGGAACTTCTACGCTGTCACGGGGGTCAGCATGGCACAGAATTGACTCGGCAGCATAGACCAGCCACCATGTAAATGCAGCAATCCCTGAAGTCCAGTCCCAGACCAACCCAAAAGGCCAAGGTAGCTCACACCAGAAACCCTAAGCAGCATGCCAGGCTGACTCGGTGGCCCTTACATTGGCCAGTCCAGATTCAGCATAGCCCAAAATCCCTAATGGTGTTATTTCAGCCAGATACAGGGCCAAGGTCCTTATGATCAGGACAAACTCCCCGGCTTCTCCTGGGATGACTATGCTCTTGCCTCCTCTTAAAATGAAGTTTGTATGAACACAGGGAAGACTACTTGTGGAATGAGAAGAGCTGGCCAGGTACCCCGATGTTTTTATCACTAGCTGCTGGTTGTCCTATTTCCATAATACTTCACCCATCCTGCCTGCTGTGACAGAATGGAATGGCCTCATAAGGATTTTCAAGGATTTCATCTTTACAGAAGGAGCCCAGGTAGTGCAGTGGGATACGCATTGTGCTGTTAACTGTAAGGTTGGTGGTTCAAACCCACCAGCTGCATCACAGGAGGAAGATGAGGCTAACGGCTCCCATAGTAAGGATTTACAGTCTCAGAAGCCCTATAGTGTAGAGGTTCCCCATGAGTGGGAATCAACTCACTGGCAGTGGTTTGAGGATCTTTGGGGAAATAGATCGCTAGATCTTTCTCCTGTGGAGCCACTGGGTGGGTTCAAACTGCCAAACTTCCAGGTAACAGTTCAAAACTTAATCAGTGTATCACCGGGCTGTCTTCAACTTTTGAAAAGTGCTTATTATATTTCTGGCACATTTATGAGCACTTTAAATATGCTAATTTCCTTGATCCTCAAGGCAACCCCTAGAGGTAGGCACTATTATTAACCTCCCCTTTGGGAAAAGGGAATCAGACAAGAAAACCAATGAATTGTATCTATTCAGTTCTCCAATATGGAGAGCCACAAAGCAGATCTGTCCAAATAAGTTGGATATTTATGTGAGCTTAAATTACGTCTCTTGTGTTGATACAATTAAGATGCATCGGAATTGACTTTTCCTCGGGAGGAGGATAGACAGAGAGAATTCAGTCAGTAAGCCTTATAGGAAAGTCACTGAGAAATGACCAGTGATTTTACAAAGCTCGAACCCCACCGAGTCAATGCTGACTTCTAGCCCCACTCTAGGACAGAGCAGAGCTGCTCCGAGGGTTTCCGAGAGTACGAATCTTACGAGAGCAGAAAGTCTTATCTTTCTCCTTCGACGTGGCTAGCAGATTGGAACTGCCAACCTTGCCGTTAGCAGCCTACAGCTTAATCCACTGCATACAAAGGTTTAGACCCTCTCTAATCTTCGTGATTAAATGTTTTCTGTAAAGCAGCTGATGATGACGTTAACCATGCGTGTGTGTAGTGTGCATGTACGCTATTTTTCGTCATGCCCAGATAAATGTGAGAAGGCACATCGAGCAGGTCACCCATTGACTGTGAGCATTGCCGGCATGGCCTTTTTCTTTCCCAGCATGTTGACAGTGCCTTGTTCACGTCAGAGAAATTCCGTCAGTGGACACCAACTGCTCACAAGGCTTTTAATGTGTTCATTGAACTTAACATCACCTTTTCAGCTCTGGGTCTTGATAATGCGCTCTATAAATAATTACTCTAATCATCATATTACATGGCTTTGTTATAAATCGTAAACTCTCAGCTCCGCCCACTGGTGTCCAGTGAGGCCTTACTTCCATCTCACAGGTGTCAAAATGAGGAAAGGAGAAAAGAAAACTGTCAGCCAGCATCTGCCCCACCAATAGAACAAGTTAGAAGCAATGAGATCACTCTCCAGGAAATAGCAAGAGGATGCCAGTGGCCATGGACCCTTCACGGGCCCCTCCAATCCAAGATTAGAATTGCCTCCAGAGTGGGTGGGGCGTCGGTGGTTCCGTAGTAGAAGCCTCTCCTTCCAGGTGGCGACCTGGGTTTGATTCCAGAACACCTCACCTCATGAGCAGCTGCCTCCCGTCTGCCAGGGCAGGCTTGCATGTCGCTAGGACACTAAGTGGGATGGATTCAGCAGAGCTTCTAGAGTAAGAAATCCTAGCAGAACGTCCTGGTGATCTCATTCTGAAAATCAGCCTGTGGGGTTCAATGACTGGATTCATAAGGGAGCCCGGGGGTGGCTCAGGACCAGGTCACATCTCATTCCATTGTGAAGGAGTTGGGAGCTGAATCAATGGCCGCAAACGGCACAGAGGAGCCAAGCATGTCTCCTCTCAGGACTGGATGGAAGCACCCTGCAGAGGTCCCACATGCCATTTATGAGCCATTGTTCACTCTGGGGACTCAAACCCAAAAGCCTACTTGTGGGTTCAAATCATTCCAACCCTGAAAGGGGGAAAGAGAAAGTCAGTCCATCTTATTCCCTAAGCTGCCTCAGTGGACTGCTCCGGTCTAAGGTCTAATAACAGAAACGGCTTAAGAAGAAACATTGAATCATAGTCTCCTCTCCGTCTTAGAGACCCGCCGAGGCATCTCCGCCTGGTGCAGGGTCTCGATATGGCAGAGTCGTGAATAAAGAGAGTTTATCCAAACCTTGTGGAGCTGGCCGTCTCGACTTGGAATGTTCCAGAGAACAACTCCCAAACCTTGGGCGTGTTTCTTTCTCTTCGGAAACATAATCTGCATCTCTCTGTCTTTGACCAAAGGGCGGGACCAGGCTAACGTGGCCTCTTTGCTCACAGATTGTGGATTGAACGTGCACAAGCAGTGTTCCAAGCACGTGCCCAACGACTGCCAGCCGGATCTCAAGAGGATCAAGAAAGTGTATTGCTGCGACCTCACCACACTCGTGAAAGCGCACAACAGCCAGAGGCCCATGGTGGTAGACATCTGCATCCGGGAAATTGAAGCGAGAGGTTTGGAAACTGTTCTCTACTGTGGTGATTGTTTTAGATTGTAGGGTGTTGTATGTTGACTGTTGTGAGGAAAATGGCCTACACACACATGTGCACACAGCTAGCTTTTTCCACTTCCTACCCAATCAATTATATCCATTTCCCTCCCTATATAAGCCATGATGTCCACGGCCTTGAAAACATAAACGTCACAGTTCTCACCTCCAAAAAAGCCAAAAAAATGCATGCTGTAGCTGTCGTGTGAGTGGCCAGATCATTTTGCAGGTGTGTATACCCGTAGCAGCTTGGAAACACCACAAGAGACATAGAAATGTCACTGGAGAACAATTCAGATAGCCCTTCAGAAAGAAGGCAGAGGTCAGGTTTGCAATGAGTATGTTGTAAAGGCAAGATATAGCAGGAGAGAGGTTAGGAAATAAATATGGAAGTAGAGGGACACACTGGGAGGTTTGCAAGAGTTAAAGGCAACAAAAGCGAACACTCATGTACACAATCCTTCAATAATGGTCATCGGGGACTAGATGCTTGGCTAGACAACAAGCTAAACAGGTGTGCAAGGGAGAGAGGGAGTATGCTTACAAATATGTGTATATATATATATACACATACACACACACATAAAGAGAGAGAGATTTGACAGAAGATGGTTGTATGTGTGTATTTTCCTCTGCTGCAAATATCTTCATGAATCTGGTAGAGCATTCAGGGGCACCATATGAGAATATCTTAGACACAACCAAACACTTTAAGGGAATGAGTTCCAGGCCTGGGGGCTCGAGACCATAGGCTCAAGGGACGCAAAAGTCAGTTGGCATAAAATAATTCACAAAGACAGTGTTCTATGTCCCACTGTGAGGAGTCGTGACAAAGGTCTCCCACGCACACGAGCAGTCACCTCAGGTTGGCACATGGAGCTCCCTGTCTAGAGGGGAAGCGAGGGGTGATGATCAGAAGGCACATGGAAAGAATTAGTCCCGTGGACTCAGGAAGGACAGACTTGAGTGTCTACAACCCTGAGATGAGAAGAGCGAGATGGTGGGTAGCAGTCACTACCAACCACTCTGAATAGGATCACATTAGAAGGTTCTAGATAGTGGGGGGCAGAGGGGTGTGGAGATTTGCAACAGAACTCAATATCATAAAAAAGACCAGGCTTCTTAAGGTTGGATGAGACTGGGGGGAACCCCAAGACTATGGGCCTTAGTCGCCCTTCAGGTCTGAAACTAAGCTCACTCCGTGTTAGCATAGCCACGCTTAGAAGATCCACAGGGCGGGGTCGACTCAGAGCAAAGGGGAAGGCAAACAGGAAACACTGGGAGGTGGGATTGAAAGAGGTGAGTGGGAGTAGCTCTTGAATTCCTTGAAGATGGGATCGGTGATCTGCTCCGTAAGCCGTCACCCGAATGACAGTAACCCCCTTTTTTAATTCTATGAAATAAGAAATCATTGATCAAAGCCTATGCCGCCGATCATACAGAAATGTGCCCCTAAGAGTGGCTCTGTTTGTTTCAGTGAAGAGCGCTAAGATAGTAGCCCGTCTAATCGAGAAGGAAAAGGTGGTAGGAACTTGTCCAACAAAAGGTTCTTTATGCCGGGCTTGAGTCGTCTCTCCTTTCTTTGTGCTTTCGTTGGCAATGAGTCAATGTCAAAACATCGAGCGATACGGTGGACCTGAACTGCTAGGCCATGGATAAAATCTTTGTAAGGCTTTAACTGTTCGGACCGCCTACGAGGGAGAGTAAAAACATAATAGCAACTGGGGTTCCGGCGCAGATATGTAGGGGCTTATTCCCAACGCGCATGTGTAAGCAGCCTGCAGACGAATTCTCTTAGCCTGTGTATGCATTATTGCATGGACAACTGGGATCCTTCACCCCGTTCTCAATAAAGAGTTCTTTAAAAAGCAGATCAGAACAGTGGCTTCCAGGGGTTACCGGTTTAAAGAGTTCTTTAAAAAGCAGATCAGAACAGGGGTTCCAGGGGAAAACTCCGTTGGTGAGAAGGTCAGGAACATTGCCGTGAGGAATGTGTTTTTCCCTTTACGACAATGTGCCTGCCTCTTCTTTGAGGGGAGCCAGGGCTGCCCCACAAGGATGTTCTTGGGAAACGCTACCCCATCCATCCCACAGCCCTGATCTTGCCCCTTCAGACTTGTCTTGGTCCCCCAATTCAAAGAAGGTTGAGAAGGAACATGGTTGGAGGCCCTGGAGGATGTTAGCACTGCCGTTTCCCTGGGGAGAGGGGAGAGAGAGACGTGAACACCCTGCCTTCAGAAGTACATCTAGGCCTACACAGGAGATGCTGAGAAACGGTAGCTTCACATCTTGCTACTTTTCTCTAGTAAAGGTTTTTATTATTTTCGCAGCCATACTTGGTGACTTACCCTAGTATGGGTATTGTCTTCCTGGACTCTGGGGGTTTATTCATAAGCCAACCATCCCGTTCTTTCTCGGACGAACCAGAAGAGGGCATTCTATCTTGTGATCCCAGGCCTTTTAAAGATAGGCAATTACTCTCTGTCCCATAGACAAGCAAAGCTACGTGGTTCTGTTCCCTTAGGACTGGTCAGCCAACCTCAGATTTGAAGGAATGCCCCCAGCCTTTTGACTGCTGTGGCTGTCGGAGCTGAATTGGCTCTTTGGGTTTGGTCCTGGTCTCGATGCAAGTGTACCAGATTCACACAGGACACCCCAAAGAGGAGAGGCATACCTTGATCCAGTATACAGGACTGGGACAAGTGGCCTTAGGTCCCACTATTTAGAAAATTTTGCAACTTGGTTAGATCAGTAACTTCTCTAGAATCTGTAATTAGGACCAAAACTGTTAAAAAACAAACAACTCACTGCCAATTGCCAATGCTGACTCACAGCAACCCACTAGGACAGGGTGGAACTGCCCCCTGTGGGTCCCCTAGACTGTAACTGTTTACGGGAGTAGAAAGTCCCGTCTTTCTTCTGAAATTAGGGCCAAGGATAGTGGATTTTTATATCTTCCGTTAACATTTGTTGAATACATACACGCATGCTTATTTACCTCAATCAGAGAAGACTGATTGTTCAAGCAAGATCGCCACCATGTATGATGTTTAGGGACAGTCCCGGGGAGCACAGGCGGGCATGCCTAGTACCAGAGCTACAGAAACACCGGAACTAAGTTTATATCCAAAGACAGCTGTTAGCCAAACCCCAAAACCAAACTCGCTGCCATTGAGTCGACTCCAGTTCATAGTGACCCTAGAGGACACCGTAGAACTGCCCCTGGGGGTTGCTGAGACTGGGAATCTTTGCTGTAAGTCCCATCTTTCTCCTACAGAACAGCTGGGTTTTGGAACCGCTGACCTCGTGGTTAGCAGGCCAGCTTATAACCCACTATGCCACCAGGGCTCCTGCCCAGATATTAAACCAAAACCACACTCGCTGCTGTCGAGTTGATTCCTACTCCTAGTGAGCCTATAAGACAGTAGAACTGCCCCTGTCGGTTTCTGAGACTATAACTCTTTAGGAGTGGAGGGAGCCTCATTGTTCTACCGAGGAGCAGCTAGAGGGTTTGAACTGCTGGCCTTGCCAGTTAGCAGCCCAACGTGTAACCACTACGCCACCAGGGCTCCGATCCACAGATGTTACAGGACTGAAAAAAGTGAGTGGAACCAGGGGTCAACTGGAAGAAACCAACATGGCCCTTACTTTCCTGTCTGTCTTCAGTCTACAGAAAATTCTGTATTGTCCCCAAATGTTCTTTCATACGTCTCTGTATGACATGGTAGAGTGAAAAGATCATTGACTGGAAGTTAGGATCCTAGCCCCACCTCTCATGGGCTCTAAGTATGACCTTGGGCATATCGGTTATCTCATTAGCAGCCCCAACTCCCATTCATTAGTTGTAAAATAGATGTAATCAATTATACCGACAAACTAGACTCTGAGGTTTACAATGAGCTGATACACAGGAATAACCTGATGCGGTATCCAACATATAGAACTGTATCAGCATTGTTTCTTTTCACCTTTTCTTGCCAAACCATTTCTCTTAACGCCACTTCCAAATTTGTCTGCCTCACTATTATTACCAAAACCACCAGTTTGAATGCTGCCACAGAAATGCCACAAAACAATGTCTTCAACAAGACAGAAATCTATTTCTCAAGAGACATCCAGATGCCCAGGAGCCATCAGGTTGGGCAGAGCAGCTACCCAGATGCCAAAACCCAGAACTAGCTACCTTAGTGGTCAGCCATCCTTGTGGGCCACCACCCCAACCAATGGGAAGGGGGAAGGACGAACAAAATGTGCCTATTTCCCTTCATAAGTACAATCCAGAAGCTCCACCCATCACTTCTGTGCTCTGTAAATGGACCAGAATTTAATCACACTGCAGTGGATGCTGGGAAATGTATCTTAAAAAATCAAAGGCTCTGTTACCACCGAGGAAGGGGAGAGCAGATATTAGAAGGACAGTGGGCAGCTGCTCTCCTCTCCTGATAAACGCCAGCCATCCTCCTTCAGAGAATAGTTCCTCGGTAAGGCCTCCATAGACACTGTCTGTCGGCAGGCAGGGTGAGCACTGCCCTTCAGTATGACCCCATGCGGCCTCGTGACCCTTCCTCCGCTGCAGTGCATGTGACGGCCACACTGGGATGTGCTAACATGCACCATCTAGGGCAGGACAGGAAGTAGGTTTGATTTCATTGTCCCATTGATTGGTCGTGGCAACTTGGACAGCTGTAAGAGGCCAAGTTCTAGAGCGGAGTAGGATTCAGTGAGAGGCAGGGCTGAGGGCAACAAAACATGTCTGGCTGGGTCCTGGTTGAGAGGAGGAGTGCCAGGCCTGCCAGGTGTGTGCGGTCTCTGATCCAGACCCAGTGCAGATCATACGCAGGAGATTACATGCATGCACTACATGTTGGTCGCGTGTAAGAACAGGCATAAAGACAAGTGATGAAGAATAGAACAGAAGGTGCTGGCTCTATGGGTTACGCAATAGGCTGCTAAGCAAAAGGTCAGCGGTCCAAGCCCATTAGCCACTCCACAAGATAAAGATGAGGCTGCCTACCTCTGTAAAGACTTACCATCTCCTAAGCCCTCCGGAGCAGTTCTACTCCAGCCGAGGAGGTTGGTGTGAGTCAGGGTCGAGTCCTGGGCAGGGTGTTCGTTTGGGGTGAGCTTGTTTCTGTGTGTTTTATGCTATAACGGCAGCAGAAGCTGTCGGCGTGCTCATTTTTGCTATCGTTATAATTTAGATAGGAGCCTGTTTTTTTTTACATACAAGATCCGAAAGCTTGCGTCTCTATCCCTGCCGAGTCTACCCCTTCGGCTATTTGGGGGATCTGGTTCAGAGCTCTGGTGGTGGACTGGTTATGGATTGGACTGATCACCATGAGGTGAGCAGTTTGACATGAACAGCTGCTCCTTGGGAGAAAGACGGGGCTTTCTCCCCCCACAGAGGTACAGCTCTGGAAACTCAGAGGGGCTGCTGTGAATCGGCATCCACTTAATGGCAGTGACTTTGGGTTGGTTTGGGCAAAGCTGGACTAATAAACTCTGAGAACATAAGTGAAGCCTTTTTGTTAGCCTAAATGCACCATGATCAAGTTTTCAAAATCATTGTCAAAGATTTTATGTTAATGGTTTATATGTATCTGTTTCTATGGCCATTCTTAACAATTAAGTCCATGAAAGCCAAGCACTTGTTACCTTATTTGTGATTTTTTTAAAAGTAGAAAGGTATCAAGTTTTGGTTATTCCTGTAAAATCAAGATATCATATACCCCACACACACCCCCACACGTACCTACGAGGATGTGGCCTAGCAGAGAACCACACCACACTGATCGAGCTCAGGGGGGAAGGGATGGGGGTGGTGGTAAGGGGGGGGCAGGGAGCTGGCCGGAGCAGTGAAGCCTGTGTCTGTCAGTCTGCCGGGCATCAGAAGGGAGAACGAACGTGGATGAACAACATCCATCACCTCTAGGGTCAGGCAGGAAGAAGACCCCGTGTCCCTTAGTGTCCCTTAGTGACACCAGCCACTGACAACAGACTCACCCTGGATGTGGAGGGGGCTGGTCCACATTCTGACACGACAGTTTAAAAGCCGTAAGAACACGACTACGTTTTCTCCCTTCCTGACACCACACAGCATGGCCATGAAGCGAGACTTCCTTTTAGATGTTGTGGGTTGTCTGTTACAGAATCACTCTCTCATTTTTCCCACTCTCCGTTTCTAACAGGATTGAAGTCAGAAGGCCTTTACCGAGTCTCTGGCTTCACTGAACACATAGAAGACGTCAAAATGGCCTTTGACCGAGGTAGGCTCAAACCCGTGACTGCCCCCTGGCTTCTCCTCAGCACCCTGCCTTTGGGCACCACATTTTCCTCGGAGTGGGAATGGGGTTTCATAGTTGCTGATACCTGCTCTTCACAAACTGAGGATCAGAGGCTTCCAAATCTCATAGTTGGATGCTCTGTATCATCTTAAAAGCCCAGTCCCCACATGGAAGCGAGTTTAGAAGACTTGAATCAGCAACCGACATTTGGCACCATTTAAGATGTTAGACCTCATTACCCAAAAGTCCCAGTCCGTGCACATGGTACCAGTGTACCCGTCTGCACCCCCAACTCAGGATCCCATTGATCTCTCTCCTTTACCCAAAGCCCCAACTAGAATAGGGAGAATCCCCAGCACTGAAATAGGAGAAGCCACTAGTCTTTTAGGAGCTAGTGCATCTCGTTCTTTATGGTAGTGCCAGGTTTAATCTAGACCATGTGGCCTCATGGGTCAGACATCAAGCCAACTGGGGGTGGGGGTGGGGTGTCTGGTCAAGAACACAGATTACTGGGACCCACCCTGGAGACCATTCAGTCGACCTGGATGAGCCCTAGAATCTGGATTTCTAATGAACAATCCAAATAATTCTGATGTAGCCAGACAAGGGATATAGCCCCTAGCCCCCTGGATGAAGCCCAGACCCCAAGACAGTATGGAAAGTCTTGGAGGTTCTGGCCACTCTTAACGGTGCAGGTTGACTAGAGCAGAACAATATGGGACAAAACTCACAATCACAAAATAGATCAGGCTTCCTGGTAGGCTGGAGACTAGTAGAACCCCAGAGACAATGGCCCTTCATCACCTTTCAGGCCTAGAACTGAAGGTCCATTTTCGGACAGACCATTAACAGATCTACCAGGGGGACAATACCATGAGGGAAGTAGAAGAATCAGCCATTTGAGATCAAAGCATCAGTGTTTGCCTAAGAGGCAAGTTCCAGGGGCAAGAAAGGTTAGAAAAGGAGGAGGGATGGAGACAGGAAACGGGAGGAAATGGGATCAGGGATAGGATGTTGTGGGGATTGCAACCAATGACATGACGCAACATATATATAAGTGGTTGAAGGGAAAACTGATTTGCTCTGTAAACTTTCACCCAACCCACAATAAAAAAATAATTTGTAATATATTAAAAAACGAAAAGGGAATGTCAGTGAGTGTAAACAGGACAATAGAAACTGAAGATGTTCAACTATCACTTATGTCTGGCCTCCAAATTCAAGTCCAAAGGAGAATGGTGGAGCAGCTTGATTTTTGTTTCAAATTAGATAGTGAGCCCTTGGTTGTTTCTGTACTGTTGGGAGCCTTCATCCCTATGATCCAAATTCAGGTGCACCCAACCAGCGCCTGTGGCCAAGTCTACTCTGCTCCCCTCTTGGGCTCCACAGAACCCTCGGACACTGACCTCGCTCTCCCCACTGCTTTCCCTCGATCTCCTTGCACCTCTGTGTTATTAGAAGCCAAGTAATTAGCTGAGACTTAGAGGGAAGTACTCACGGTGGGGTTTCGTTTTTCTTTTGTGTTGTTTTAATTCTGTGCATGTTTTGACTTGGTGAAAGAAGACACTAATTAAAATTTGGATCATTGATTCTTTTTCAGATGGTGAAAAGGCCGATATATCTGCCAACATCTATCCAGACATAAACATCATCACCGGGGCCCTGAAACTCTACTTCAGAGACTTACCCATCCCTGTCATCACTTACGACACCTATTCCAAATTCATAGACGCAGCGAGTAAGTACTAAGAACTCAGTTGGCATGAGGACCAAAGTTTGACATAAAATTCTTTGGAGCACAAGAAAATGAATGAAAGGCTTGCGTTATTCCATGAGCCCCATGCTTTTCCACGTAAGGACACAGCCAAACACGACATGGAAACCCATCCACACTGACCCGTTCCAACCCCATGAAACAGGGCTGAACCTGGGTGCCAGACTGGCCCTCCCTGTCACTCCTTCTATGTGAGGGCCAACATGGCTACACCACTGCTCTTTCATGCTGACAGCATGCCTGTGTCTGAGGGAAGGCAGGTGTTGCCCAATGAGGCTTGTCTAGATGGACTTCCATTCCTTTAGAACCTCACAGTCCCCGTTTCTCCTATGAATGCTGTTCGTCGTGCACCTTGGGCTCAGACATAGCCACGGTGGCAAGGGAGCGACCAGGGAGCGTTTCCTTCTGTTGTAGCTCAACCGCACCTAGCAGCACACTGTACCAAGTCCTCCACTAAAGGGGCTTCAAGAAGTTCGTGGAAAGGAGGGAACCACAAGAGAAGAATCTTCACCACTGTCTACAAGACAGGTGTAGTCATCCCCATCTTACGGAGGAGGAAGAGGAGGCTCAGAGACCTGGAAATGGAGCATCCACCATTGCCTTCGTCAGCCCGCAGTTACTCAGTCAGGGGTCAGCAGTCAGTAGAGATCACCTGGGCCCTGCTGTCCACCGAGAGGACCTCAGTGTAGGGAGGAGGAGACATGTTGCCCAGTAACAAGCCACAGCGAGGAGGGGGCGATGCAGGTCCTAGCATGCATGACACCCCACTCAAACCTACTTTATTATTACAATAATCATCTTCAGCCGCTAAATACAGTCATGTGATGTCTGACCGGGAAACATAGGCGGGGTAGGCTGTGCTGAGTGTGAGATGGACTCCCGAGAAGCTTCTTAGAAGCAAAGATGGCAAGACTCCGTCCACCTCCCTTGGACGTGCTATCAGGAAAGGCCAGTCCTGGGTTAATTGGTCACCAAAAGAGAGAGAGACTGTCAGTGGGATGATTGACACTGTGGCTGCAACACGGGGCTCCAACATGACCATTGTAAGGACGGCGCAGGACTCGGGTGTTTGCCACGAGGTCACTATGGGGCTGAGTGGACTGGTCAGCACCTACCAATAGCAAAGCCTTCCCACATGGGCTCTGGCCCTATGCTCTGGCGTGGGCAGACCTTTCTACCATGGTTCTGATGGGCAGGGCTGGAAGGGTTTAAATAGCTGGGCACCCTCTTCCCCAGGAGAAATTGGGGAGGGCTTGCTTTGAGTGGCAGCCAACACCCATCAGAGGCCCAGAGGGCAGAAGCATGCCCACTTCCTCCTATTGTGTGTGCGCCTGGTATCTACATCCTAACATGGGCCGCATACCAGGTCGACCGTGCCAACACGCGGGGGAAGTGTGACATTCGTGCCTGCTGAGTTGGCCGCCTCCCCTGCCTGTGAGTGCCCTCACGTCACCTCAGATATTCAGCTATGGAGGGCTGCCGGGAAATTGATTATTAGACCACTGCAAGATAACACAGCCACATGTGGTATCATTGAAGTCAAAAGTCTGTGTTAGTGAGCTTTCTGGCCCATCCTGCATCCTTCTGAAGATGAGCCAGGCCCGGTTTGTGCCTGTGTCACCAAACACTTAGCCTTCCACCAGCCTGCATACCCCTGGAAGGCGAGGGCTGTGTGCTCCCCCGCCACCCACAGTGCGGGTGTTCAGCAAACAGGTGGTGCTCAGCCTCAAACTCCCCCTGGACTGAGGTGGAATACGGGTCATTTGTTCAACGAAATATTATCTGCAATTTCAGGACTGCATTAGATCACACATACACACACACACCTGTAGCCAAAGCAAGCAAGAACTCCAAACTTCTCTGAAAACCTTAATTTGATGTGTCCGCTCTGTGCTGACATGTGTCCGCTCTGCGCCGACGTGTCCTGATGTGTCCGCTCTGCGCTGACACGTGTCCTGATGTGTCCGCTCTGCGCTGACACGTGTCCTGCCTCCACAGAAATCCTCAACGCAGACGAGCGACTGGAAGCGGTCCACGAAGTGCTGCTGCTGCTGCCGCCTGCGCACTATGAGACGCTCCGGTACCTGATGATCCACCTCAAGAAGTAAGCCGCCTGCCCCTTCTCCCGCCCCAGAGCAGACCACGCAGAAGGACGCAAGTGGACAATGCTAGAGAAACAGTCCGTGTTCAGGCTTTCCTGTCTCGTATCCCCTATACAATACAGACATGCTGCTGCTCAGACCTGGGTACACAGAGATCGAAGTTTGCCCAGGATATTCCCAGGTTGATTTATTTATTGAATTTGCAACTGACTTTTGGATAAAATGATGTCATTTTTAAGGAGCTCCATGGGAAAAAGAGGAAGTTGTCTGTTCCCATACAGATCTCCATTCTCAGAAACCCTGTCTAGGGTCGCTATGAGTTGGAATTGACTCAGTGGCCCTGATTTTGGGTAGGTAGCACCCCTGGTTCCTTACACTGGGTGAACCCACCGGCAGGTCCAGCAGAAACAGCCCTGGCAACATATTTCTGTAAAGATTACAGCCAAGGAAACCCTACGGGCAGTTTACTCTCCAACCCAGCGATTCTCAACCTGTGCGTCGTGCCCTTGTGGGGGGCCGATGACCCTTTCCCAGGGGTCCGCCTATCCATAACAGTGGCAAAATGACAGTGATGACGTAGCAACGAAAATAATTTTATCGTTGGGGGTGGTTACCACAACATGAACTATACGAAAGGGTCACAGCATTAGGAAGGTTGAGGACCACTGATCTAACCCATGGGGTCACCATGTAGCAGAATCAACCCAAGAGCACTTAACAGCTCAGGACAGTTCCACTTAATGAATTTAAGAGCACAAGTGATTTGGGGACAAGTGTCAGACTTGACTTTACTCTCAAGTCTTTATAAACTCTTCAGTCGTGATCAATGTCCATTTTTACATTTGGGAAACAAAGTTCCACTCTCAGGACAGGTGCTAGCATCTCCCAGCAAAGTCTCAGGAACCGGTACTCCCCCAAACCAAACCCACTGCCAGCGAGTCGGTGCCGGCTCATAGCAACCCTATAGCACAGGCTAGAACTGCCCCTGTGGATTTCGAGACTGTACCTCTTTATGGGAGTAGAACATCTTTCTCCCTGGTGGTTTTGAACCACTGACCTTGCAGTTAGCAGCCCAATGCATAGCCGCTACACCCCCAAGGGTTCCAGAATCAACTGAATGGCAGTGACCTTGGTGTGATTCACTCCACCTCCTTACTTGGGCGTAGGCAGATGCCAGTAGTTTAGTATTTGTCTCCTGCTGGTTTAGCGTGCATCTTGCATGGTCAAGTGCAATGACTGACTTACAGAGAGACATGAACACTCGGACAGTTAACATGTCTCCTTTGCTACCTCCTTTTTGGCTCTACACCAGGGAAATAATGCAAGCCGACTTGACTTGCTGGAATGATAGCAAAATGCCAACCCTGATATGCTTCAAGGGTCTGAGGGTCTCGATGTAGTTTTCCCTTCTGAGGGGAACTGACTGCCCTTCACATCCCTTATGAACATTTCTCCATACCTCCATGGGGGATGTAACTTGATTCCCCTAGCAAGGAATTCAGTCAACTCTCGTTTGAATCTCATTCTTAAAAATGTTGCTGTTCTTTTCGGGATGTTGAAATGATGGTTTTTCAACGCCAGTCGTAATGACTGCCCCAGACTTCATCCTGTGGGAACTAGAGATCATGCACAACAGCTTTCCTGTTTGGCCTGTGTCCAGCCCCACCCCACTCCATGATAATGGTCTGGCTATTCGTACACTCCTGGCAGCTTGGTTCTAGCATCATCCCTTCTCTCCTGGCACCAGCCCCAGCAACAGACAGGGAACCTGCCCTTGGCTTCCTGCTCCCCAGCAGACACACAGACAGGCAATGGGACCCCATTGTCTTAGCGAGCTGTGCTCCACGGATTGGACTGTCAGGTGCTGTGATCGTTCAGAAATAGATCACCAGGCCTTTCTTCTGAGTTGCCTCTGGGTGGGTCTAAAGGGGCAACCTTTCACTTAGTAACCAAGAGCTTCACTGTTCGCACCACCTAGAAATACGTATGCCCCAGGGTCCAGCTAATAACGTCGAACCAAAGTCCCTGAGAAGATAGTTCCGTATCGACTGGGAAGTTTTGATTTTCTAAGGTCAAAGTTGTGTCTCCAGCAGCTTCACTTTATAACAAAGGCTGAAGACAAAGCCTGCCGTCTGCAAAAGAAAAGTAAATCATAAGGCATCCCCTACTTTTCTATATTTCTATTGATTGATTGGTTGATAGTACTTTCCCTAAGCCAGAGAACTTCTCCTGGTAAGGGGTGAGGAGATTGGGAAAGTTGGGGGTGGGGGGGGTGTCAGGAAAAGAAGTCCGTAACGAGTCTCTGGTTTTATCCACACATCTACTTAGGTCTCTGTGTATGTGTTTGTCTCGCAGGGTGACCGTGAACGAAAAGGACAATTTCATGAATGCAGAAAACCTGGGCATTGTGTTTGGGCCTACCCTGATGCGGCCCCCGGAGGACAGCACCCTGACCACCCTGCACGACATGCGGTACCAGAAGCTGATTGTGCAGCTGCTGATAGAAAACGAGGATGTTTTGTTTTGACCCATCAGAGAAATGAGCTGAGTGGCCCCAGCCCTGTCTAAGTCGACGGGGCTAAAAGAATAAAGACCCCACCCCACCCCCTTATACTTGGTTTGTTTCTCAAACAAGGGACAGGATTTCTTGGGCCGAAGGGAAGTGGCATAGCCAAGCTGGGTTCCGGGTCCTTGAGAAGCAGCTCCCCTCCACGTGAGGACCAGGGTGAGGACCCGATACCGCCCCCCACCCCACCCCACCCCCCTTGGGTCTTTCCCAGTACCTCGTCTGTCTGTGTGTGTGTGTTGCTGGAAGAATGATTAACAAATCCTTAACTTATTAAAAAAGAGAGGAAAAAGAGCAAATACATCTTTGCAGTTCACTCTTAGCAGTAATAGAAAGGGAACTTAATCCATAGAGGTACTTGATGCAAGTCTACATTTTCTGCTTACAAAAAGAAGAAGACAATTCTATGTGAAATGTTAAATGAAGCCTATATTGTAAAGCGTATTTTTATGTTCGCCGCAAGAATATTATTTTAGCAAATTGAACTCAATGCAGTGCATTGACTATTTCCCTGTGCACCTGTGTCCTGGCTGTGTTGCCCAGAAGAGCTTACCACAAATGCAGTATTACCTTGGCATACCTCTGTGGTGGCAGTGCTCCCGACCCCTGCTTTTGAAGTGTTTGCTGTGAAACACATTGACATTCCCTGCTCTACAGTCTAGGTTTATAGCCATCGCAGGATGCTCTGACAGGGCCACGGCTTTTCTTTCCATGATAAGTTTGTGAACTCTGAACACAGGTTTCAAAATTAGCCTTCCTCTTCCCTTTAGTGTGGCCGGTGTGTCCTAGAACGTGCAGACGGTGGTCATTTAATGTCCCTACGACCCGGGCACACTGGGTGTAACTCTGCCATGTGAAAAGCTACCATTACCCTCCTTTCTTTCTGGCCATTCTGAAGTCATTTGTTCCTGGCAAATCTGAACACTGCAACCTATCTGCATTTATGGGGGAGAGGGAAATGAATCTGCAGAATAATTGTTTCGTTGAAGTCATTTTTGTTTTATAAACAAGCCTATTGTTAAAAGCAAGCATTAAGCTTGGGGCTTAACCAAATATTTGTTTCTCCTTGATCAAAGCAGCTGTGTGTGGATAATAATTTAATAATGATTGTATGAGTCTAATACCCTTCTCTTGATGATATATATTGATCTCAGCATGAGCTTTTCATAGCAAGAGTTCTATATTTTGTAACATAGGTGAAATATTTAAGACATCAAGAACTGTACATTTAGGTTGGTTTAAAAATTCTATCCAAAGGCAATGAGCTGTGTGAAAATTCACCTAGTCTTGTGTTGGAGTGACCAGAAGAGAACTCCCCAGTGTGTGTGTGTGTGTGTGTGTGTGTGTGCATTAAATGGAGCTCAAAGAGGCGTGCAATTTCTGTCCGGGGAAGTCCCAGGAGGATGGGGTCCAAAGGTGACCACTTACTTGGTCCCTGCTACCATGGTTCTGGCCAACTGTACAGATTTGATTGTTGTCGCTCATGTACTTCTTGATACTGTCCAAAAAAATTATCTGGAAATGGTTTTATTTTGTGAAGTGAACAATACTTTGTAATTTATGATCGTGTAAATGGAAGGAGAAGCATTAAATGTATTCAATTCTTCTGTCTCGCATGGTGCAGTCTGAGCATGAAGGTGGTTTGGGGTGGCTGGGGTGCATGGAAAGAGGGTCTTTAGAACCTTGATCCCAAGTAGTAGTTCTACCATTACCAAACACACAAGGAAAAAGCACAAGCATCCCATAGTGCCCCATTCTCTCCACCAGTCTCCCTCCTGGGGAGTCTGAATGAAGATTCTCATCTTGGGTTTCTATGAAGTCCTGTGCTTTTATCCCGCTGTCGGGATGCGGAGTTGGAGCACATCAGCACAAGATGACGGGAGAATGGAACGAGCGTTCTGGAAGCAGACCTGACGTCAAGCACCAGCTCTACCCATTAACAACGATGTGTTTGGGGATGAGTTTGCTCATCTGAAAAAATAGATACTGCCGCATAGACTTGAGTATAAGCCGAGGCACATCATTTTACCACACAAAAAAAACAAAAACTGGGGGGCTTTTACAGCATAAAAAAAAATGTGCTGACAAATTGAAATACCTAGGGATATACCTGACTAAAAAAAAAAAGAAAGATCTGTATGAGGAAAATTGTAAAACACTACTTCAAGAAATCAAGAATGACCTCAACAAATGGAAGAATATCCCAGAATATCCCATGCTCATGGATTTGTAAAGATGTTAGTTCTGCCCAAGGCACTATATAGGTTCAATGCTATCCCAATACGAATACCACCATCCTTCTTCAAAGAATTGGAAAAACAGATTACCAACTTCATATGGAGGGGGAAGAAGTCCAGAATTAGCAGAGAACTCCTCAAGAAGGACAAAGTGGGAGGGCTTGCTCTACCTGACTTTAACATCTACTGTACGGCCACAGTAGTCAAAACAGTGTGGTACTGGCATAATGACAGATACTCAGACCAATGGAAAAGAGCTGAAGACCCAGAAATAAAAACATCAACATACAGGCAACTGATCTTTGATAAGGGCCCCAAAAAATATCAAATGGGAATCAGATGCCATCTTCAATAAATGGTGCTGCAGAAAAACGAAGAAAGATTCTCACCTCACTCCATGCACAAGAGTAAACTCAAGGTGGATCACAGACCTTGAGATAAAACCCCAAACAATTGGGGCCATAAATGAGGGAATTGGGACAAACCTGAGAACCTTGGCACAGG
>NW_022103920.1:87056300-87057708 GCF_000313985.2 Echinops telfairi
TGCTTGACACAATGGATGGATGTATGGATTGTGATAAGAATTGTACAGCACGGGTGGGCGGGAGGTGGAAGACATTGTGCTTGGGAAAGTAGAAGGGCCACAAGAAAGAGGAAGACCTTGGTGACATGGATCAGCACAATGGCTGCGACATCGTGAGGCTGGCGCAGGACCAGGCAATGCTTCATTCTGTTGGACGTGGGGGCACTATGAGTCGGACCTAGCACCTGACAATGGGTCAAATTATTACTATCTATTGCCATAAGTCAGAAGCAACTCGATGGCAATAGGTTTGGCTTTGTGTTCTTATAATTCTAAGAATAATGGCTTAGCAGGGGAAAGGCTATAACTTGGATTGGGGTGGAAGCAGCATGAGAAGACAAGGCTTTGTCCTGGGTTATATTTAAATCCGAGTAATGCGAAGGAATATTATACCAGGGTTTTATAATGGTTAATAAGGGTCACTTGACTCCTTTTCTCAAATGTGATTACAACATTTGATCCCCTCGGCCTTGCTTCAGTCAGACCTGCTCACCCACACCTATCTCCCTCACCATCTGCCAGCCTAACAAGGCTCCTTTTACCTGGTTGACATGCTTGCCATGGCAATAACTCTAGAAGTTAGACTATAAAGGAGGCCCTATTGTTTGGGGAAGGCAGGAAGGAGTCATTGTTGAGTTGATTCAGACTCATGGCGCTGTGTGTGTGTGTGAGAGAGAGAGTGAGAGAGAGAGAGAGAACACTGCTGTGTGTGTGTGTGTGTGTGTGTGTGAGAGAGAGAGAGAGAGAGAGAGAGAACACTGTGCTCCATAGAGCATTCAATGGCTGATTTTTCCAAAGTAGATCACCAGGTCCATCTTCCCAGACACCCACTGTTCATTGTCCACAGGGTGGGACAGGGGTCAGGTGGATGGAGGAGACCCGCTTTCTTTCTCCCATCTGCTCAGTGGGCATTTCATCTTAGCTAATCAGGACTGCTTGGAAAGCCCCAGGGATCCCGGATGACCAGCGAGAAATAATTGTGTACATTTGTATGACCGGGGGCGGGGACTCCCACAGAATTTCAAGGCTAGCAACCTGGAAGGGCAGAGAGAGGGAGAGATGAAGCCACCGAGGTAAGATAAGAAGAGTCTCCACCACCCCATGCCTACTGACAAGTTGACACCCAGGTCAACTTGTTCCCCAGACTTATCCATCCTCTAGGTCGATAATCGGTCCATCGACTTTGATATGTGTTCATTCAAGAGGGACCAGACTTCAACCCAGTGCTCCAAGATGAGAATGCAACATACCGGCGTGGAGTAGGGAACCAGTGGAAAGGTCAGGGGGGCTGGCCCCAATCCCAACTACTATGTGGACACCACCCCCCCAGAAGAATTTATTTCAAAGGACAGCATTGAATCTGCAGCTC
>NW_022103920.1:87059539-87067646 GCF_000313985.2 Echinops telfairi
TGATGTATGTATGGATTGTGATAAGAGTTGTATGAGCCCCTAATAAAATGATTAAAAAAATTTTTAATGTGTTCATTAATTTTCCAACACATACTTCCCAAGCACTTATTAATGGGCCAGACACTGGAAATTTGGAGGCGAGGAAGTGGCTTATCTTGCTAGAAAATTTAAATCATCTGGCAGGAGAGAGGAGCTAGTCATGTTAAGGTTTTTCGACTCTAGCATAGAAGAATATGAGCTACTCAAGGATTTTGTGAATCATCTTTTTTTTTGGAATGATTTTATATTAACAGAAGAGTTGCAAAGATGCAACTGAGAATCCCATGTACCCCTCACCTGCTTTCCCCGGCTGTTAACATCTGACCTACCCACCCTACACTGGTCTATACTAAGACGCCAACATTGGCGGGCGCCTAACTGTTACTTAAATGCCAGACTGTATTCAGATTCCACAGTTTTATTTCCACAGGTGGCATTGGGTGTGGGTGTATATTTAGGGTCCTACCCAGGGCTCCCTATCGCAGTTAGCACTCAGAGATCTTTAGGGATGATGGGACATGGATTTGCTTTGCTTTTCTCTTTTTGTGGTAAGTTTAGCAGTTTTATTGATGTGTAATTCATATACCACATAGTTCAATGGTTGAAATATATTTAAAAATTGTGCAAGGATTTGCATGTCTGCAATGGTACTTGATGGCTCCATCCATGGGGTATGGGGAGGGGCCAGTTAGTAGATTCAGGGAATCGGGTAATTTTTGCTGTATTGTTGTAATGGAGAGCTTTCCAAATGTCCATAAAAATGGAATTGAACAATAATGGGAAGTTTCCATGAACTTTTGAAGCCCCCTTAGACATGATGGAAATGGTGGCAGCCTTGGGGGTAGCAATGAGGAAATAAAGAGAACTGAGTTATATGGAAGAGGTGGCATTGACAATATTTGGTGGTGGGTTGGATTATGGAATCCAGAATGACTCCTCATTGCTTCATAGGCCAACTGGGTAATCGTTCTGAAATTAAGATCATGCACAGAAGAGGTGGGTGTGGAAGAGCTAGAGAAGAGAGTGCATCTCATCTCCGATGTGATGAGACGGAGGTGCCCGAGACACTTCCAAGCGGACATGTTTCATGAACAGTTGGATTCATAGACTTGGAATGGAGACACAGATTTGGGAGACCGCCGTCAAAACCATAGGCATGGATAGGGGTACCAAGGGACAGTAAACAGAGAGAGATAGAAAAGGCTCCACTCCGAGTTCTCTGCAGCACCAATACTGAAGGGGGGGTGGGGGAAGACTGGAAGAGGACCATGTATATGAGATCCAATTTAATATAATCCAATACATCAGACTACTGTTGAGGTTCAGGAATATCTTTCCCATCTTCAGGTTTGTTTCTAACATCCTAATTCATTGATTCGTTCCACTTAGATTTATTCTGCAAGCGAGGAGGCATTTATTTGGTCCCATGCTTTGGTAGGGCCTCAAGGAGACGACTGACACATGGCTGCAACAACGGGCTCAAGCATGGGACCAATTGTGAGGATGGCGCAGGGCCGGGCAGTGTTTCCTTCTGCTGTGCACAGGGTCCCTATGGCTCAAAACTCACAGTGGCGCCTAACAACACCGACATGCTTTGGTATGCAAATTAGTCGGTGCCATCTCTTTCCTAAGTTGAATTGACAAGATTGACCTCTTCCAGACCCCCACACTGTTTTCCTGTTGCAATCAGCATGCACTTCTCATATACTATGGTCACAAAGCTGCAAAATGGTTTCCACATCTGCCTCCCACAATCTTTGAGATGAAGAACCATGGATACCAGATGCTAATCTGGCACATGCCAGTCATCCAAGGCTCAACTCAATGCCTATCTCCCTTCTGAGACGTTCCCTGGCTTCCCCAGGCCTAGAACACAGTAGGTACGAGCCACAAATATGTGAAGCAGGGGGAGTTCAGGCGACGGTAGAAAGCTGGTTATAACCAGAACAAAAAGTACAAGGGGAGAGAATAGAGAATTAGATGCAAAAAGCAGGCCTGTGTGGGAGAATGAGGAACCCAGTTATGCTAAGCAAAAGCATAGGCTTAGAACTTCCCAATTTAGAAAGATCCGTTTGGTGGCATGTGAAGGACAGGCCAGAGGATGTAAAACAAGAGGCAGGGAAGCTAGTCAAGAAACTAGCGAAGCAGTGAGCGCCTGCACTTGGCCGAGGACAGGAGGAATGGCTATGCGAGGTGTCTAGGAGGTTAACGCGGATTTGATTCCAGGACTGATGGAAAGGGTCAAGGGCGGCACTCATCTCTCTGACTGTGCAGCTCAATGAGCATCGTGAGGATTGAGGAATACAAGAGAAGCTAGGAAGAGGGGCAGGGAGAGCGGGGAGAATCCCAGGTTTGGTTTGCATGAGGAGGACCGAGGCCAATGGTTTACCCAAAGGAAAAGTCTGGTGGCCAGTTGACCATGTGGCCTTGGAGGTGAGAAAGGGATCTATGGCCCAGCCAGATGGTGCGGGCAGTTGAAATAAGGGCTCAGGAGAGGTGCCTGGGTGAAAATAAAATCTCAAGGACAGGCAATGTCAGATAACTTTCAGGTGGAAGTGGAGGAAAGGTCAGAGGAAGAAGCCACTAGGTGAGTTTGAACTGCCCACCTGTCAGCTAAAATGACTGATGTAGCTGGGCTGCTAACTGCAAGGTCAACTGTTTGAAACCACCAGCCACTCCTCCAGATAAAGATGAGGCTTTCTACTCCTGGAAGGAGTTATACTCTCAGAAATCCACAGGCGCATTTCTACTGGGTCCATGAAGCAGGAGATGCAGGAGAGTTTTGCAGCATCCCATACAACTCTGAAAGAGCATAAACAATAAGGACACTCATGGTCTCACGCAGAGGTCCCAGTGTAATACGTCTCCAGGGTTGGTTCTACTTTGCTTGTCAACCCTGCTCAGCTTATTGGCTTTTCCTTCAAGCTTTGGCCCATGTGGCTATAGTAAGCAAGGACAACAAGGCCATATGTTGTATGTTCCACTTCACAGCAAGCATTCTTCCAACATGAGTTCCCTCACACCTCATTGGCCCAAAGCACATCATATACTCTTGACCAGCAATAACATCACCTGGCACTTGTTAAGGATGCAAATTTCCTGCATCTGGAGGTTGGCCTACAGTCTGTTGTTAAGCAAGCCCTCCGAGCCATCCCAGTACAGAGGAATTGTGAGAAAGGGTGTTTGTGTAGCATAATCCGGGTTTACCCCAGAGCTGGAGGCTGACTCACCTTCTTGAAGGTATTTGGATACCTGAAGAAAATTCGAGTGGATTAGCAAAGAAGAGGCAATAGCTTTGCAGGTTTGTGGAGGTTGTCCAAACTCTCAGAGGCTACATGAGACCTCCCATGCCCAGAGACCCTTCCCTTGGTGACCAAGTTTCTCTTGGGCCCTCCCCTTGACCACAGTGTCAACTTTATTCTTAATATAATGGCATCTAATATAAGCTTTGTGAAGGCAGGAATATGGTCCATTTTGCTCACCCTTTACCCCAGCCTCTCTTGGGCACCGTACATAACACACAGTAGGCAGCCCTACCATTTCTAAATCAAGTCCTCTACACATAAACAAGCGTCCTTTAATATTTGGGCATGATCGGGGAGGGGATGCTTCTAGAACAGTGGTTCTCAACCTTCCTAATGCGCGACCTTTTAATACAGTTCCTCATGTTGTGGTGACCCACAACCATAAAAGTATTTTGTTGCTACTTCATCACTGTCATTTTGCTACTATTATGAGTCGTCATGTAAATTGTAAAGTGCTTTCCAACAATCTTAGGCGACCCCTGTGAAAGGGTTGTTCGACCTCCAAAGGGGTCGTGACCCACAGGTTGAGAACCACTGTACTAGAAGCATGAGCGCCTGACAACTGTATATTGATTCTCATGCATCATTTGAAGCTGTGCCCAGCGTTTAAACCCTTCACTTATCGATGGCTTCTTCTTAAGCAGGCACTGTGTAACTGGTCAGCCTTACCTCATCCTTCTTCACCTCAGCCTTCCTCTTCTTATCCAATTGAAATGATTTTAAGCCTCACAGATCATTCACTTTGGTTTGACTGGTTCAATCACGGGTTCCTCTGAGAGCGTCAACTTTACTTGGCTAGAACCTGGTACAACGTGACCATCAGATGGTCACGTCCAACCAACCAGTACCCCTGTCTAAATCCTCATTCTATCCCTTTCTAACCAGGTAATTCAAGGAAAGGCACTTTGCTGAGATGCAGGACACTTCCACTGGAGCTTCCAGAAGACAGGCTGCTGATCCACTGATGAGAATGGCCAATAGAACCCTTGCAGATGAGCATGAGGATGGCCCCGGACCGGCAGTGGTTAGTCCACCGGACATGAGTCTCCGGGAATAGGAGGTCTACTGAGCAACTGAAAACAATAACGACTGGACTTCTTCAACTTCAGTGTCCTTAGCGAACCTGAACTAAGGCCAGTTCCTGTGTGTGGTTGGTTATGAGGCTTAAAGAACAAAATCACTGTGAACCGAAACCAACCAAACACAATATTCACCACCCTCAGGTCTACTCTGGACCCTACAGGACAGGGTAGAACTGCTACCTGGGGCTTCCTAGGCCAGCGGTTCTCAACCTATGAGTCGTGACACCTTTGGGGGTCGAACGACCCTTTCATGAGGGTCGCCTGATTCATAACAGTAGCCTTCGACCCTTTCATGAGGGTCGCCCGATTCATAACAGTAGCAAAATGACAGTGATGAAGTAGCAACAAAAATAATGTTATGGTTGGGGGGTCACCACCACATGAGGAACTGTATGAAAGGGTCGAGGCATTAGGAAGGTTGAGAACCACTGATCTAGGCTCTCTGTCTTTACAGGAGCAGGAACTAGGAGGGTTCCTTAATTTGTGTAAAACGCTGTGTGTCCTGTTGGAGGACAGAGTAAGCCTAGTTCTTTTCTTAAAGCATCAGCAGCTTAGGGGACATGGCATGAACATGTGTGGCCCATCAGGATCCTTTCTTAGCAGTTATAAGGCACGGACCCTTACTGCCACCATGCAAATAAGGGCACGGCGAGCTCCTGCAGCCACTCAGCCCTGGCCCTGCCCAGAGTGAAGGAGCAGACAGGCAGGATGGCATCGCCAGCAAAGCCCTGGGGTCAGAGTCAGGAGACCTGACTCCAGCACAGATCAAGGCTTCCAGCATCGCTGAGCCTCCGATTCCTCCCCTTTGAAATGTGAGAAATATGCCTGCCTGCTCCTTGGACAACCCTCCCCCCAGGGTTATCTCAGAGACCAGCCAGTGCAGGACAACAAGGAAACAGGTCACACAGCCTCACATCCCTGGGGGCTGGCCCTGTGCTCACATTCACTGAGTGCACGCCCTGGAGGCCCGAAGCCCCTCTGGGGGACTTCCAGTTCTCCCTCCCTTGGCTGCTTGGTGGTGGAAACAGTTGAACACTTCCTCCTTTCTAATTCCCTCTCTTTCTCCTCTACCGGACACCACCCTCTCCTCCTACCTCCCCTCTTGGGCTCCTCTGTTAGCTCTTCCTCCATAGCTAGCCAAATCTCAAGGCCAAATCTCAACGACTGCTGCTCACCCTCCTTGCTCCCTGGGCAATCACGCCCATTCAAATACTATCTGTCACCAAATCCAAATTATCCCTCAGATTCAGTAATGAATGCCCTGTAACAAATACCCTTTGCTTCAACTACCTAGCATGTGACTGCTACCCCATGCCAATGTCCCGCGAACGTGGCCAGGACCCCACCAATCAGCGCTTTAAAAATCGTCTCATCTGCCCTACCTGCATGGCACTTTCATTTTTAAGTGCAGGATCAATGAAAGGACTTGGCCTTATTCTCCTTTTTCTTTCTCATCCATTGAATTGTTTTCATCTTCTGATCGCATAGGTTACATCTATGCCATGGTTTATCTGCATTGTACCATACTCTATAGCAGCCCTGGTGGTGGGTGTAGTGGTTACCCATTGGTTTGGGAACCACAGGGCTCATAGTTCGAAACCACCAGCCGCTCCACAGGAGAAAGACGGGACTTTCTACTCCTGTAAACAGTGAGTCTCGGAAATTCACAGGGGGCGTCTTACCCTGTCCTGCAGGGCCACTCGGCGTCGGCATCGACTCAATGGCAATGAGCTCGTTTTCCCAAACTCTCCAGGAGCTCCCCTCCTTACTGTGATGATTTGAAATGTACCCATTTAGATCTACTTCACCTATTATAAATGTTCTCAAATACTTTGTTTCCCTTGCCTACGCTCCTGGTAGCGCTGTTGCTAATTGTTGTCAAATCATGACGCCTCATATTCAATAAGATGAAACGTTGCCAAGTCCTGCACCATCTACACACCATGGGGATGGTACAGCCGCTGTGTTTTGAGTCCCTTCCAAGGTAAAGTGGCTCATCTCCCAGCATTAGAGCAGACAACACGATGTTGTGATCCCTAGGCTTTTCATTGGATAATTTTGGGAAATAGATTGTCAGGCCTTTCTTCCTGGTCTTAGGCTGGAAACTCCATCAAAATTTATCCACCATGGCTGGTGGCACAGTTTCTAGCAACATCAATCACCACAATACAATAAACTGATAGGTGGTGTGTGGGGTGGGGGAGGTTGTTATGAGTTCTTTTATATCATTTGACTATTAAACTGTGTGCCCCTCCAATCACTGCCATGTTGTCTAAAAAAAGGCAGAGATGGGATGATCTTGCCCCTTCCCTCCTCTTCCTGGTACGAGTCAGTGAAGTCCGGTATGTGTTAAGATTCTAGGAGCTAATGGAGCAGGAAATATGATACGTATTCATTCCTTGTCTCCATACCTACGCTCGGTCTGGTAGTGACCTTCCTTCTAAGGATTTTGCCTGACCATTTGTTCATCCTTTTTCTTGTAGCATTGCTCTCAAGATTAACCGAGCACACTTCCTCCTCCAACTGCAGGCAATGTAATTTGGGTGCTGACTGGATAGAGCGCATTCCTGAATCATACAGAAAACTTCTGCTTGATTTGATTTAATCATTAAGTGTGCTCCTGAAAAAAAGCTAGATTCATAGCAAATTGCTATATATTAAATATCCTCCAGTAGATGTGAACGTTATGTTCTTGGGGCAGCGGGAACACAAGAAAAGAAGAAAGACAGACTGGCCCCCCAGAGAGCCTAAAGACACTTTCACATGACTGCTACCAAGCACCTGGAATTGACTGGACTTTGCAGCGTTTGTTCACCTGTTTCCCACACAATGAATGAAAGACATTAGTCAGGGAGAAACTGTCATTTACTGGGTGCCTATTAGGTGTCATAGACTGGGCTAAGGACCTTAATAATTGTATTGTCTCCTTCAATCCAGAGCAGTTGATAGTATTATTCCCATCGCTACATATGAGGAAACCAGAGTCTAAAGATATTAAGTAATTTTCCCAAAGCCACATAGCTAGTAATTCAAACCAACTATCAAGTTTTTTTCACAAGAAACGCGTATAATTACAGGTCCCAGAGTTCATGTGAGCTTGATTTTGAATGTTCTGTGATTCCATAGGGCTGTACTACCAAGGCAAGCACGTTCAGCTCAGCATTGTTCTAAGTAGAAAACTTAGAGGACAACGGACAAATTCAAATTAATATACATCTATGCACATGTGTGTGTACATATGTATTTCTTATTCATCTATTTTACAAATATATGACTACTTATTTTGATAGAACAGTCTGGCTACCAGCCACCTTCGTTGGACTAATGATTAACTAAAAGGCTATATAAGATTTAAATAGCAACATTAGAAGAACATTGTATTCTGGACAGAGTAACTCAAACTGAATCAGAATGACCTCACCCCCGATGGTCCCATGACCTTGGGCACATTGCTCCAACTTTCTAACATAAAAATCAAGCTGCCATCACATCTGCAGCTCAGGGAGCTGCTGGCACCAAAGTGGAAAAGCCCACCGTAGGGATTCAAAGCAACCTGTCATCTATAATCAATGGCTTCTAGCTGCAGCCGATGCACTTTGTCCTGTTATGTACGTGAAATAGCACCAAACACATAAATAAGTCAGAATGCCCACCAAGCAGAAGGGGCGCGGGGGGTGGGGG
>NW_022103920.1:87068037-87069234 GCF_000313985.2 Echinops telfairi
TGGAATCAGACGACCAGTCCGGTGGATGGACGAAGGTGATATGTATTTACTCCAGTGATGTGCTGACAGACACTAATGTTCCAGTTATCCATGTTTCCCAAGAGAGTCAGGATACGTAGTAGAGCATTGTTCCAACTGCGGTCATACTTTCTTTTAGAGGAATTAATACCAGGTTACACGTTGGATTGCGAACTGCAAGGTCAGCAGTTTGAAACCACCAGCTAGCTCCTCGGGAGGAAAATGGAGCTATCAACTCTCATAAAGTCAGGCTCAGAAACTCACAGAGTAACTCTAACTACCCTGTCCTATAGGGTTGCTCTGAGTAGGCATCGGCTTGGGGGCAGAGAGTCTGGTGTGGGGGTTGGGTCCCAAGGAGTTGAAGATTTCAGATATGTCAAATGTCTGACTCGTCCAAGATGCTACTTTGCTCCATTCCCCGCCCCCGCCCCTCTCTTCCCTTGAGTATATTCCCTAGTGTCCCTGGATTCTGCCATTTGCCACAATGTTCCACCGAAACTCACAAAACCGTGAGGAAATGTCTCGTGTGTGGGTGGATGCTGTTCAGTTCCAAGTCTGAAGGTCAGGCAGAGGTGAGCCAAATGCAGGGTCCGGACGGAGCCAGGGCCCAAAATGTCTAAGTCACAGCAGGTCTGCTTGCTTCTACCAAAGCTCAGTCAAGAAATTGGGGTGTGGCTCTCCAGCTGAGGTCGTAGGTGTTAGAGCTGTATGGTGGTACCAGGATATGCACTGCATCCAAGGGAAACAAATGACTGTGTCTTAAGGCACACTCTCTACTTTGGTAGACTCAAAGATGCCCCTAAGGAAACAAAAGGTGTGGCTTGGTTCCTATGCTCTACTAAGGTCAGATGGCATGGTGAGTTCCGAGTTTTGCTGCTAACTGCAAGGTCAGAGAACAAGAGAGAGTTGAGACTTTCTTCTCCCATAAACAGTTACACTCTCTGAAACCCACAGACACAGTTCTACCCTGTCCTAGAGGGTCACAGTGAGTCAAGATTGGCTTGATAGCAGGGAGTATAGATTTTTAGTATCCTGCCCCTTAGTATAGGGATCTCTGGTGGCATAGTGGTTCTGAGTTGGGTTGCAATCCATAAGGTTAGTAGTTTGAATCCACCAGCCACTCCTCGGGAAAAAGATGATGCTTTCTACTCCTATAAACAGTTAAAAAGAAGTGGGTGT
>NW_022103920.1:87072627-87074025 GCF_000313985.2 Echinops telfairi
GGGCTCAAGTGGAAAGCGGGTGTTGTGAGAATGATGAAGTCAACATATGTACTAATGTGCTGGACACAAATGATGTATGTACGGATTGTGAAGAGTTGTATGAGCCCCTAATAAAATTATTATTAAATTTTTCAAAAAACCATTTTTTTATTGTTTTAAACCTGAAGCCCTAAAGTTAGCTTAAATAGTTCTATCTGGTAGTTCCCCTAAACTTTAAAATTCTTAAATTTTCCTCCATAGGCCTTGCCTTTTTCTCTGAATAATTTATTTTAAGGGAATGAAAACTCTATGAATGAGAACAGCAAGGAGGAGAAACAGACCTGCAAAACTTTCAGATTTTTAAATTGTGAGAATTGTAAAGCAAGTATCCTCATATATCTAAAGAAATATAACATTCATTTTTAAACTCTCCAAGGAAAAGCCAACACTTTTAAAAGTGACCTAGTAGACTTGAAAGAAATAGAACTTTTTGGAAATGAAAAAGATATTTGCACATATAAAAGTTAAAGGAGAGAGTTAACAGTTAACAGGTTTTTTAGGTGTAGCTGAGGAGTAAATATAAGATGGTTCAGCATATGTAGCAAAGGGAACAAAAGTCAAACACACAGATAACGTTAAGCATAGTGGGGTAAACTGAGATCTAACATGTAATTGGAGTTCTAAAAAGAGAAAAAGAAAGATGGGCATAGGAAATGTTAGAGGAAGTAATGACTGAAAAAAAGGTTTACGTGTTTAAACATTCAAGAAGTCTAAATAATCCCATGCAGGATAAAGACAAAAACAATTCCATACTTAGACCCATAATAATATCCTGAATAAACCCAAACTCCAAAAGGAAATTTTTAATAGAAGAGGAAAGGGGGCAAGGGAGACATTCAAAAAAGTCACAAACTGATAGCCGACTTCCAAACTGAAGTAAAAGCTAAACGGAAAGCTACAGGACAGTGAACCAGTAAGCCCCCTGGGCTGAAGCAAGACTGTAGAACTGGAAAAGGTCCATTGATGTTCACTAAACTGCAGAAAGAGCCGGTACTATACAGAGCAGCCTAGACGCAGAGAAATGTGTGCAAGTAAAATGACTAATCACAGTTGGGGACTATCCTTGTTGTTTACCTCTTGGAGAAGCCTCCATCTGAACAGAGTACAGGGTGAGATGTGGCGAACGTAGCCTCCAGACGTATGAACAGGCACACAGCCATTTTCTCTAAAGTTTCTAAGCTAAACCCAACAACATTCTATGTGACTATCCTGTATTAGAGTTTAAAATCTGAGGTGCTTGGTGAAAGGGCATCTCGGGCAGCCTGAAGATGGAGCCTCAAATTCATCTTTAATTCTAATCATGAGTCTAGAATGCATGTTGAATTTTTAAAAACTACTGTTCCTAGCAGTAGCTTCTCT
>NW_022103920.1:87074530-87076591 GCF_000313985.2 Echinops telfairi
CCACTCTGTGAACCTGGGCATTGTGGGTTTGCTGGTGTTGCTATTGTTTGCATGGGGAGGTTTAAAATATATATCTAGATTAAAGCCATGCTTTGAAAATCAGAATCGTTTTTACTTTAAACTGTTAAAAAGACTAATTACTATGATGATGTCTTAGATAATGCTGTATGATTCTCTTCTTTTGAACGTACTCCAATTTGTTCATCCATGCATTACATCCCCACCTCTGAACTCTGAGTCTTTCCGCAAACATGCCTTCTGTGATGTATGCATCCTCTGCCTGTAGAAATGTTCCCGTCGTTTAACCCTTGTGCTACATCCTCCTACTATGAAGAACTTTTCAGCTGAGTGGGGAGAAAAGGTAACCCCAACCTTTCCCTTTTGAATAATATTTTCTTCTAAAAATATTGTAGATTGAGTAAAGTAGGAATTGCTTTTGGCCACCACAGATAATTCCATCTACTCTGATGGCATCATAGGAATATGACTTGTTTCACCGAACCAACCAGAGCCTGCAGATAGGTGGTTCCATAAGTGTTTAAAGGTCTCACCTGCGCCAGCAAGCGCCTAAACACTTCCAACCCGACAGACACCATCATCCTTAGGGTGCTGGTTTGTTATTCCCACGCCTCCTGCCTCACTGTTGCAAGCTCCAGCCATCGCATTGCCACACTACATCCAAATGTCAGAAACCAGATGCGGCAAAAGATACTCTTCCAGAGGGCCCTGTCCTTTATCCAAGCTTCTAGCATTTCTGAAGTTTTCCTTATAGAACCAAGGACTGCTCTGGGCACGGCCACTCCTAGTTGCAAAGATCACTGTGGAAATCTCTCCCTTTTAAGCCTCAAGTTTAAATCAGTTTCTTCTTCCACATGAATTATGAAATGTGCCTTGTTGATTCTACATCAAAAACTCTTTTGCATCCAAATATTTTTTTTGCATTCTTCTCCATCCCCATAGCCACCACTGTCTTACAAAACACACATACACAACTATTATGACTCAGAACAAACTCACAGGACAGAGTAGAACAGCCCCATAGAGTTTCCAAGGTTATAATCTTTATAGAAACCGACCTTAAGATCAGTGGTCCAATGCTTAACTGACTGAGCCACCAGGTCAGCTTCACTGTACTACAATTCATTCGGCTCTTCCTCGTGCACTGCTATGCCAGTTCCTGATTGGCTTCTCTGTAAGCCTATCTTGCCCCTTCTACCATTCACTTTTCACAGGCATCTACCCTTCGTTGTCAAGTTGATTCCAATGTATGGCAATCTGTAGCGTGTCTAAATGCTGAAATGTTTATGGAGGCAGACTGCCATCTCTCTGCCCCACTGAGTGGCTGGTGGGTTTAAATTGTGACTTGAAATTAGCAGCCCAGCACTTCATCACCAGGGCTCCTTTACATGCAATTGGAACCATCTTTAAACATGTAATTTTATCATATCCTACCATCTCAAGTGGATTAAGTTCAAAACCCTACCATGGCCTACAAGACCCTGATTGGCCTGACGACATCATCTCTTGCACGCCAATCACACTAGCGTTTTCCTTGCTCATCAAAAGTCCCAATCTCCTTCCCACCTCTGGACTTGGCACTTCCTGTTCCCTCTGTCTGGAGCCCATCCCCCATCAGCATCACCCCAGTCCTCTGAATAATTTCTTCTCACTCTCCCTGTCTTTTTCCTTTAAGGGTCTCCGCTGTATGCAAGGCTGGTGGCACAATGGTGATGTGGGCAGCTGTGAACTCAAAGGCCGATATGGTGGTTTGAACCCACTGCTGGGAGAAAGATATGGCAGACTACGCCGCAAAGATTTCAGCCTTGGAAACTCTGGCGAAGAGTCCTGCTCCGCCCTCCAGGTAGTGGCTATCGATGGACAGAGCACCTATGGCAAACACTGAAGCTAAGCCTATGCACGGAGCTAAGAGCACCTAGGGGCAATCTCTTAGTCGCTCCCACCCCCAGTTTCCTGAGAGTAGATAGAAATGCTTCTCCTGCTCCTCGGTCAGGTGCCTCAGAATGTCGTTTTGTGCCTCCAAGGGGTTCCCCATTGGAGATG
>NW_022103920.1:87077321-87081194 GCF_000313985.2 Echinops telfairi
GAGGATAGGCATGTGAGCTATATGGTAAGCTATTAGAGGGTAGGCATGTGAGCTATATGGTAAGCTATTAGAGGGTAGGCATGTGAGCTATATGGTAAGCTATTTGAGGGTAGGCATGTGAGCTATATGGTAAGCTATTTGAGGGTAGGCATGTGAGCTATATGGTAGGCTATTTGAGGACTTGGATACTGTAGGAAACCCTCCGAACAAAGACGCTCAGCTAGCTATTCCTCCAGAGGAGCCCTTCAGGGGAGTTATGCCCATACAGGAGTTCAAGGACCCGATAGTTCCATGGAGACTAAACAGCTCTTGGGGGGAGGGAGGAGGCACGACAGAAGCTAGACTCAGGGTCAGCTTACTCAAAAAGCAAAGTAAGTGTGATCTCAGTTAAAAAAAACAAAAAACCCACTGCCCTCACATCGATTCCAACGTAGAGGTAGAGCAGTCCTATGGGGCAGAGTAGAACTGTCCCTTTGGGTTCCTGAGCCTTTACATCTTTAAGGGAGCACAATGCCTGGCCTCTCTCCCTGGGAGCAGCTGGTGGGTTCTAACTGTGACCTTGGATTAGCAGCCTAATGCATAACCCCATCCCCCCATCCCCACCACCCGGCTCCTCCTTGTGCTGATTGACTAATTGGTAGTGAGCACCCTCACACTTTCTCCCCCAGCACATCAAAAATTCGGCCTCTGGGTATGGCTGCCCTCTGTCTCTCTCCCAGACCCACAACTTCCCACAAAGTCAAAACTTCTTCTCAATCAATTTCTTAGAAAGTCCATCTGAAGGGAAAGGGAAATAAAATATATTAAGTAATTTTTGTTTTCAAAATATTCGTTTTAATATTTTTCCTACCAGAATTGTGAAGTTTTCTTACGCGGAGATAAATAAATATTCTGATAAACTATAAATGCAATTTTCTGATAAATACTCCTTGTTGTTTTCTTGGAGTATAAATTTAGAAACACACTCAGTCTCACAAAACAGATGTATTTTGTAAAACAAACAATTTCTGAATGTTGCATCCTTTTATTGTGCCTAATATCTCTTTTGTTAGTATATATGGGGTAATATGAAGCATGCAACAGATGATGAAAAACCAAAATATTCAGTGTATACATAAATTAAAATTATTCCCATTACATGAACTTTAATATTTCCTATATTTTAGGATGTTGGCTATGTTAGTGTTTAAAATCATTATCCATGTTAATATATTAAATGCATGATAGATTTCACCATTCACCTGTGATTTTGTTGTACTGTGGTGTTGCCAAGATGTTGAAAGCTATTCCAATGATATTTTCAATAACAGCGCCACCATTATGAACACGTTTCATCCAAGATTAAGAACAAACTAGGGTGCAGAAATATCAGTCCATTTTTGATGAATTAGCCAATGGAAACCTTGTGATTGAATTACTGTTCAGATTGACTCATCAACAACTAAGGCCAGTAATAAAGGAATTGAAGAATTTTAGTAACTTTTTTCAATCTGATATTGACCAAACAGGTAATAAAGATGCATTTATAATTATCTGTGGTTAGAATGTGATGGTTAGAAACAAAGAAGAAGAAGCAGTAGTTGAAATATATGGCCTTGGTGATAGAAATGAAGCTGGAGATTGCATGACGGAATTTTGCAACACAAATGACTTCTTCATTGCAAATGCCTTTTCCCAACAACCAAAACAGTGACTATAAGCATGAATCCTACCAGATGGAATACACGGGAATCAAATTGACTACAATTTGTAGGAAGAGGCAATGGAGAAACTCAATATTATTTGTCAAAATAAGGCTGGGGGCTGACAGTGCAAATGACTATCAATTGCTCATATGGAAGTTCAAGTTGAAGCTGCAGAAATCAAAATAAATCTTCAACCGTCAAAATACAAAATACAACATGTGAATATAGAAACCATCTCAAGAATAGATTTGATGCATTGACATTAATGATTAAATTCATTACGCTAGAGGAGTTATGGGATGACATCAAGAACATGACTAAGGATGCTCTTGGCAGCATTAGGTGCGGAGGGTCTTCAGTGGCATGCAGCAGGTAGGCAGAATTGACCTGGGGCATCATGAGTTATCCCAGGAACCCAGCCATTCCCGTAGAAGACTTGGACACTGAATCCTGGATCTTAGGGTACATGGCAGACTCCAGAGGCTGCATCGGTGAGACCCCATACGGAAACCCTATTGGGTGAGCTGGCCTGTACCTCAGACACACTACTGAGAACTTAAGCGAAAACACTTGGTGTCCAAGGAACCAGAAGACAGTGGGACCAATAATGGTGTACTCTTGGTTGGCAGACAAACAAAGGTCTGTCCACATCAACGCCCTGTATTCTGTATTAAGAGACGTATTATTCTGGCAATCCTATGATGGCTATTCTGATATTGTGCTTAAGCTTGTTTATATTAGGGTGTATCTCAGAGGTGCGTTGCCATTAGGATTCACCCACTTGAAGCTATGTTAATGGTTTCTCTGTTTTTCAGCAAATGAAACCCAGGGAAGTTGAGCCTATAGGGAAAGAAACTATAACAAGGGTTTGGGGGATGGGCAGTTTTGTGGGGGAGAGAAGACAGAGATGACATCAAGAAGCCCCGGAAGGAAAAATATGCCTGGAGACTGATTATGGAAGCGATTATACAAATAGGTTGGACATGCTTGAACTATGGCATAGATCCATGAATAAGTTCTGGGCTCACACTGAATCCTAGCTGCAACTTAAAAGCAATTAGTTCTTACATCATGGCCTGGCCCAATACTCACCTTCATGAAATGATCACCTAAGATAAGGGTGCTACAGCAAAGTGTGGCGGAGAAAGTAGATGGTGCCCAGCTATCAATCAGAATAGTGTCTGGGTCTTAAAGGCTTGTATTCAAACATGCAGCCATCTAAGGGAGGAGTCAACTAAGTGCACACATAAAAGGCACACCAGCTTGTGTGATCCAAAGATGTCAATCACAAAATTCTAATATGGTGAAGAAAAAAAGTATCAGAGCTAAAATTATGAACACCCAATTTGTAGAAGGCTATGGAGGACAGTGAGAGCCCAAAAACTTACCTGCAGAGTGTCTAGTCATTGAGTGGCTGGCAGATCCACTCTAGTCAAAGGCCAGAGTCTCAAACAGCCTGACTATCCGGCATTGTAATCTTGCTTATACTGGATTAAACTAGATACTTGGCCAGTTGACCTCACCATAGACGTGACCTGAATTTATTCTGGGTGCAAACATCTCTTAGATGTGCCATGACAGAAAGGTCTTCCCTGGCTTCTTGAATGTTTTCTCTCTCATGTATTATTTGTATTTTTGTCTTTATACTATTATAATCTTATCCTTACCACCTTAGTACAATTAGTTTTCCATTGTCTCTGTTATGTTTCCCAGCTGTGAAGCACAGGGGGAGTGGATGGATAATGATAATAACTGATAGAAGGGGTAATAGGGAATGCAGAGGTGGGGGGTGGGTGAGGCAGCAGGCGGGGGGGAGCACTAGAACTGATCTGTGGTTGCACAACAGATTTTAAAGGTTATTTAACCATAGGGGTGGTGGGGAGAGAAGCTCTAGGAGATGTGGGGCTGATCGTACAATTCCCCTTGGTAGGATGGAACAATTGAAATATTCAATTGTATGATACACAAATTTTATGCCAATACAAAGGTTGGAAATAAATGAATTTTGAAAAATTGGTTTTCTAACCCCAGGTCTTTGCAGATTTCATTATAGTGCTGTGTCTCCCTGAGCTACCTTTGTTCTCCTTAAATGATCCTTCGGGGTTGGGGGATCATAAGAAGTCTGAACAGGCAAGATCAGGTCTGTGGGGTGGGTGGAGTAAGGTTTCCCAATGGAATTCTTGTAAGA
>NW_022103920.1:87081294-87083644 GCF_000313985.2 Echinops telfairi
GTGTCCCAGGTGCAGTGTTCTTAAAATCTCTTCATAAGCCCTCATCATTATACTGTGTCCAAGGAGGAAACTGTACTGAGATGACCCTTTGGGAGTCCCAACAAGCTATGGACCACAACTTCTGAGCTGACTCCTCCATCTTCAATTTAACCCGCTCAGCAGATCCCACCTGAAGCCACAGTTTAGAAGGGACCTTTTTAAACTAAAGGCACCCTGGCCTGGCTGAAACAAATGTAGGACAGGATGAACTTGTCTGCAGCCATCCCCCGACAGAGTTTCAAACATGCTTATTTGGAACAAGGCTGTGCATGTATGTCCTGGGATCCTAGTAGCAATACTTTTTTATTTGGGGCCCTTTTCTACCCCGAGTGGGTTGATGACCACTGGATTTTCAGAGCTGTGAAGACAGTTAGTCCTTCCCTCACCCTCTCTTAGTGGGGTTCACATCCCAGGTACTGGTAGGCTGTGAAGGCAGTTCACCTGCTGATTATGACAGAGAGCTCGAAGTTCAAACCCAGGGTTGCCCTTGTCAGACCAAGTAACCACCTTCCTTGCCGGTCAAAGGAGCCTAATAAGAATATGTATTTCCAGAATGACTACGATCCCAAAAAAGACTTGGAATAACCAGGCAGCATTTCAGACCCCGGGTACGAAACTGCAGCAAGCTGCCCGTATCTCAAACCGCTCCTGTGAGTTGCAAAATCTGGGAGCCTGAGAATTGAGTGGCCACAGTTAGGGACAAAGGGGTGCGAGGCGGGAAGGAAGAAACTGCAGGGACAGGATGGTGGCTAGAGGGGCAGACGGAGAACCCACCCAAAGCCTGGGGCACTGTTTCTCCTGCAAGAGGAGGCGGCGGCGAGCCCTTTCTCCAATCAGACATGGCAATGCTGGAGCCACGTCTGCGACCTCGTCCAATCTCGTCCCCCGAAGGGCGGGAACTCCCAAGTTCCTACCTGCACCTGTAGCAGCGGCCGCCACCTCTAGGGTTATTTGCTCTGCAGCTCACTGGCTTGCGGACTGCCCCGGGGATCCTGGTTTCTCCACGCACTCAGCAAATTCAAGCAGGTGGGTAGATGCCCCTTTCTCGCGCGAGGACCGTGGACGTGTAGGAAGGTTGAATGCTTGCTCCCTGGCGAGCAGCCGGAGCCCCAGCTCCTGGCGCCTCCCCGGCGGCGTCAGCAAGGGAGAGGGACACGCCGGAGAGTCAAAGGTTACTACCTAGGACAGTTTTCCAAGGCCTTCCCCTGGAGAGGTGAACTTGGTAGCCCCCGGACCCCCAACCACGGCGCTGCAGCTGAAGCCCGGGGCGGCAGCTTGCAGAAGCTGCTGCGTCTGGGGACACTCGCAGCTGCACTCGCCTGGGCTGAGACTGCAGGAAGTGTTCGCTCCCCTCCGCCGGCAGGCACACCTTCCAGAAGCCTGACCTCCCCAGCTGGCGCCCAGATACCGGGCCTCGACTTCTGGGGTGCCCCGAGAACGTCACTGGGTGCTGTGTGCTGCGGGTGCCAAGCTGTATCGCCGGGTGAGGCAGAGCGAGTGAACGATCCCCAGGGAGGGCGGTTGTGCGCCTGCCAGCCGAGGCAGAGCCCGGGGCGGGAGTGTTGCCCGGAGGTGCTCCGCCTGGTCTCCAGGGCCCTACCTCTCTGAGCCCGAGGGGCCGTTGTGGGCCGCCAGCGCTCCGCGACTGCGCTGGCAGGAAATTTGCTAATGAATCAACTGTCTCACACACTCAATTAGTGCTGAGCCTTTCCGAGCTCACAAAGTTGATCGTGGTGGACAGAAGACAAGGAGGTACAGGGAGGAGAGAGAGCACGAGCGAGCTTTCTACACCACCACCCCCTCCGCGTCCCCCACAAAGAGCCGTGAGTTTGAGTGGGTTTTGAGAGCTAGAAAGCAGCCTAGAGACGCCCCATCGCCGCCTTGATCTGCCAGGTATACCCCGCTCTGCACTAAGCCTAAGGGCGTGGAAAATTTTGGGTTTTTGGTTTTTTTGGGTTTTTTGTTTTTTCTTTCCGTCTTCCATTGTTTGTAAGTTGGTCTAGACTCTGGACCTAGAGTTTGCCTCCGGGCGTTCTGGGGAGTGCTGGTCCTGTTCCGACCTCCTTTCGGTCCACAAACACAGCTGAAGGAGCCCTGGGGCCGGGGTTGAACCCAGTGGAACCTGGGAATGTCCCGCCTCTCAAGTGAATCCAGCACTGTCTTCTTGTTAGTTCGTTTCCCATAGACCCGGCACAGACGACGGGCAGAGGAGTCTCACTGCCGGGATGAGTACTTTGAGAGTAAATAAGCAACTTATGCTTTACTCCTCTACAAAACTGTGGAGTGGAGGGTGTGTATGCGCGCGCGCGCG
>NW_022103920.1:87084974-87086122 GCF_000313985.2 Echinops telfairi
GCCCTCGGCCAGCCGGCATGGCCGCGAGCGGCAGCACGGGCGGTAGCTCGGGCTCCTGGTGGAAATCGCTAACGAACAGCAGCAGGAAGAAGGGCAAAGAGACCACGGCGCCGACAGCTCCGCCTGCACCTGCGGAGCCCGCCGTGTCCGCGCCACCCAGCCCGGACTCTCGGGAGAACCTGCACCCCAATCTCCCCGGGGGCGCCGGCGAGCCCCACAAGCCAGACAAGCTCTGCGGGGAGAAACTGGCCAACAGCCGCCGCAACCTGAAGATCTCGCGCTCCGGCCGCTTCAAGGAGAAGAGGAAGGTGCGTGCCACGTTACTCCCAGAGGGTGCCCGGGCCTCCGAGGAGGCCGGCGACCCTGAAGACCCCCACGAAGAGAAACAATAGCCCGAATGCCTCAGGACCATGTCCTAGGGCCATCGCCGATCCTCAGTCTGCCCTAGGACTGAAAAGTCCCAGTGTTTGGGGTGCCTCATACCACCAAATTCAGAATATTCTTCCAAGGCTGCCACCGTGGTTCTCATGGGCATTGAAGTGTCAATTGAATTTTCAATATGTCATGACTGAAGGAGGCATTAAACTCTGTGTGTGTGTGTGTGTGTGTGTGTGTGTGTTGGAGCTTGGGTTTTTACCCTTTAAAGTTATCCGATGGCTTCAGCAGTACTTGGTAAGAGAGGGCACTTGGGCTCAAACTTCACGGCCCCTCCAATGAGGAATATTCAGGACTGGCTCCTGAGACACTGCTGTTTTCAAAGCCTGGGAAATGCACTTTAGACGCACGTCTGTAGACTTGAAGTGAAGGAATGGGGAGAGAAGGAAGCATTTTAAGTAGAAATGTTTCGAGGCAGGAGAGCATTTGTTGTTGAGTACGACACTTTCCCGCCTGTTCCGTGTGGACTATTAAAAGTTATTGCACTGTAAGACTTCTGTATTTTTCTCCCCCTCCCTCATCCTTAAAAGCAGGCAGTTTGAGGTGACAGAGTTAATCATTTGCTACACAACATAGCAGCTGCTCTTGAAAAGCAGTCTCGAGGACATTTCTAGAAACCAGCAACACCCGGACTGGAACCAGTCAGCCAGATTTCTCAGCTTACTAACCGAATGCACAGAAGTGGGAGGAGAGGTAACAAGCCATTCTTCCCA
>NW_022103920.1:87087570-87089390 GCF_000313985.2 Echinops telfairi
GGCAGAGCAGTGAGCTGAGCATTGATAGAGCAGACACAGGCAAGGGAAGGAAAGAAGTAAGAAGCGGAGAGACGGGAAGGCAAGGAAGGGATCCAGGCTTGATCAAGTTCATCCAACTCAGGACCCCAAGTGTGCAGAGAACAACAGCCTTGACCTTCTGGGAGCAGATAGCCTTCCTCGTGGCGCCTCTGGGCGGGCTTGAACTGTTTCCCTTCCTAGCTAACGCAACGCCAAATCCACAAGTCTATCGTGACAGAAGCCGTCAAATCAGACATCGGGTACCCTGCAGAACATGTGGAGGGTGGGCCGTTGCTCATCTTTCTGGAAGACCATAGATTAGGTCTGTGCCGATTTATAGAACATTAAGCCTGCAGTTGCATTGATTACAAAGAGTTACTAACTCTCTCATCAGCAGCTTTACTGTTTTAAATATATATATTTCTCTCTTTCTTCAAAATTCCTTCAAATTCCCCAAACACTGGCATTTCCCCACTGTTCCGTGGCTGGTTTTAGATCGGCTGCTAGCCTATAATTGCTACAGATATTCAACAGCAGACGCATAGCAAGAGAACTTATTAACATGACACCTTTACCCCACTATGCCCAAAGAATTTAAAACCATGCTAATGGCAGTTGTGAGAGTGAAGGCAACGAACAACTGGCCCGGTGGTTTGTAATTACATAGGCTAAAGCACTCCTGAATTATGCAGTCAGAGAAATGCACTGATTTAATCCCAACTCAGTGAAATCAGAAACCAAGCAAAATTGGTGGGATAAAAAGATCGTGAGTGAAATGAGATAATTTGACAAAGTATCTTGCTGGGGTTTATGTGCTTTGTGGCTGATTAATTACATTCCCATTACATGTACACAGATATATGTATATATTTAATATTAAGCCTCAAGATAAATTGTGGTATATAAAAGGGGGAAATTGAGTTTGGAGTTAATGACATAAGAAGTTTCTGCCTTCGTTAAAAACACCCCAAATCAAAACCAGTTGTTATCCAGGGGATGCCAACTCAGGGCAACCCGGGTGGCACAGAACAGGATTGAGCTCCGTGGGGTGGTCTTGGCTATGATCTTTTTTTTTTTTAACCAGTTTTATTGGCACATCATTCACATATGCAATTCAATAGTTCAATCATAGCAAGAAGAGCGGTACAACCATCACCACAACCAAGTTTAGAACTTGTTCTTTCTAGTACTCACTGTTACAAGTGCCTCATTTCCCAGAAATCTGTGCGCGCACACACACACACTCACACACACAGACACCACAGATCAAGAAGCGGTGAATCCACTTATTGTCTCTATAGCTTCACCCATTCCGGATTTCCGATACCAAAAACACATACAAAGACAAGGAAGCAAAAAAGCTAACAACCATAACAAAAGAAAACGCTCAATCAAAAGGAAAGCAGAAAATATTAGTAACTAGAATGACTTTAAAATGGGTCCCAGGGGAGATCAAATGATGACGTGTTCAACTTTAACCTGACTCCATCTGCCACCATCCACTCTTCATGCACTGTGGGTGACAGCAAGGGTATTCACATCCCTGGTCCGTGGTCAGTGGGGATTCACTGAAGCCTTAATGCAGGTGAATTTCCCGTTCACTTTTTTCCTTTTTGAACTTGAAACGACTTCTAAATGGGACAAAAGGGAGATCAAATATGAGATTACACTTTAACCTAACTATATCTACTGTGATAGTTGCTACAATGCTCCCTGATAATGATTGGCAGTGATCTTTATGGGAGCAAATCACCAGTTCCTTCTTCTGTGGCATTGCTGCCTGTGGTCAAACTCCCAACCTT
>NW_022103920.1:87090762-87092491 GCF_000313985.2 Echinops telfairi
CTGTCCAGGCAGACTGCCACATTGTCAGATCTGGCACATGCAATGGATGCCTTTCATGGGGAGCGGTCAGTTCGAATGAGAGGGTATTAGAAAGGTCCCCCAGCAGAAAACAGTTGGCCTTATGTCTAGGGACCATGACAGCTACTTGTTGGTGTTAGCTGCTATGGGGTCAGCCCCACCTCATACACAAATGGAAGGCACTGCTGGCCAGCCCCATGGTCCATTGTGGATCGGACCACTCCGTTTCCATTGCCTGGTTTTCAGAAGTACATCACTAGGCCTTTCTTCCTAGTCTTTCTTAGTTTGGAAGCTCTGCCCAAACAGGTTTAGCATCATAGCAACACGCACACCCCCACTGACAGATGGGGCTGAGGCGTGGCTGGGCATTGGTTGGTGCATCAGTCGAGACTAGAAGCCACATGCCCTTCATTGCTGAAATGATTTCTTTGGGGGAAATTAATGCAAGATGAGACCCACGAAGGTGGAGGTTCAATATCTCCCACATGCCCCACTCCATCATCTCTGTCACCTTCCCCTCTTAGTATTTTCTCGTATCTCCTGGAGTTCTGCCATTTGCTGCAATGGCCAGCCAGAACTCACCACGTGAAGGAAAACGGCGCGCGTTGCCCACATTGTTGTGGATACTGGAAAACCCCGAACCTCAAAGGAGGACATCCATCTGGAGGAGCCTGCTCACTGTCAAAGGCTGTGGAAGCTGGTAAAATTGGGTCCCAGGGTCTGGCAGAGGCATGCAAGCCAGATGCAGGGTCTGAAGGATGCTCTCCACTTGTGGCTCATCTCTTTCACTGGTAGTGACCTTCCATCTCTTGCTTCTGAAATGGCTCACCTTTGACCAGCAGGAGGGCAGTCCCTCCCAGCTGAATCCTATAACACAGTCACGATCTTCCCCCACCTTCTTCCCCTGACCCATCAAAGAAAGATCACTTGGCAGGAATAACAAAAAACTAACCGTGGCCAGAGGAGTCATACACAATTCTTTCACCGCATTCATGGAAAGAGAAAACGTGCTTCCACTGGACCGGCACCGCTTTCCCTGATGGCTATAAACCCAAACCAAACCACTCCATCAAGTTGATTCCAATTCATGGCGACGCTGTCGCCGTTTCTGCGACTGTAAGTCTTTATAGAAGCAAACAATCTCAACTTCCTCCCTCCCAGTGATAACTATAGCGCGTCATAAGCAAAGCTGGCCACGGGCTATCCATGGTCTCCCAGGTATTGCCACCAAGATGTTCAGGTATGCTTCCCAACCAAGTGGTGCTGTAGCTGTGATGAAGGGATCCACTCAAAATCCTCAGGTCAGGGTCATTGACAAGCTCCTGCAAAAGTAAGATCCATGAATGCTGCGTCCTTTTCCCCAGGGTGTGGAACAAGACTGAGGATAAAGATGCCTGGCCCTAAACCGAGAAGGTTGAAGAAGGGCAATCTCCCTGAGAGGCTTCACCTGCCATTTCAGTGTTGGCTCTCCCTCAGCCTTTATGAGAGGGGTTTTGCTCCATCCACAAGCATCGTGGATGACTAACTTCTCTAAGAGCCAAGCAGCAAGCACAGCTCTTGGTTGATATCTTTCAAAGATAGCAACAGAAAGCTCCTACACACTTGACGCAGACTTGCACTTGGACAAGTCTTTGAAGGTCTCCACGTCAGTCTGCTCCTTTGCAAAATGACGGGATGGGAGCGGTGCCTATATTCCACTGTTAAAAACTCT
>NW_022103920.1:87093595-87095683 GCF_000313985.2 Echinops telfairi
TAACAATTTTTTCTGTTTTCATTTTATTTCAGACCATCGCAGGCCACAAAAAATTACCTTGGGGGCCACATGTGGCCCCGGACCACCAGTTTGACACCCCTGCTCTACACTGTAGACCATTTCATTCACCATAAAAAGTTTTCAAAAGCAAGACTGCCACAAAGTCAGCAGATGTCCAATGTCAATTGTTAGCTGGTAGGGGAGAGAAGCCAGGGAGGGGAGATTGTGGGGAGACAATGGGAGACCAGACAGCAATAGGGATACAACTGGCACTGTATTCCCATCCAGGCTCCCGTGTGAGGGTTAATGCTTCTACAGAGCAACATCAAGTGGCATTATTCAAGTTCCGGCGCTAATGACCATCAGGATGTATAACATAGGGTTAGCATTCAAAAGGCGTACTCTCACCTTGACCATTTCATTGGGTTCTGCATAACTGCCCTTGAGGTTTCCAAAGCCTGCCTATCCACTGAATTCTCTACTCTTGTTTAAAGCCCATTTCTACCACATGTTGAGCTTCTCTAGACAAAGGGCCCCAGAGACAGTCATTTCTTAATCTTCTCCACCCACAATGTGAACTCAGACTGCTGAGGATAAAGTCCAAACTCCTTCTGAGCCCTATCACGCAACCTGCAGCCATTCCTTGGACTCCAGTTCCCTCTGAGCAGCTGTGCTTTTTCCTGCCAGCAGCTACCCGTCCAGCCTGTTGCTTCCACTTGCTATATTCTTCCCCCACCTCTGCCCAGGTAACTCACAATCGACTTTTCAGACTCAAGAGACTTCTACCAAGTAGTTACCATGGACCTTCCCCCAAGGAGAGCTGAACCCTCTATTGCAGTGGTTCTCAACCTGTGGGTCATGACCCCTTTGGGGGTCAAACCACCCTTTCACATGGCTCCTCTATCCATCTCCAGGGAGGTCCACCCACATACAGATACGCCCACAGAGGAGTACCCGGTGTGAAGACTGTTAACCCATGCTACACCATGCTTCAAGACAAAATTTTATTTATTTGTCATTAGAAATAAATATTTCACAATATATAATTACATAGTTTTTGTGATTAATCACTACCCTTTAATTATGTTCAATTTGTAACATTGAAAATACAACCCGCACATCATATATTTACATTACGATTCATAACAGTAGCAAAATGACAGTTATGAAGTAGCAATGGAAATAATTTGATGGTTGGGGTTACCACCACGAGGAACTGCATTAAAGGGTCACGGCATGAGGAAGGCTGAGCACCACTGCCCTATTGGAACACATCTATGTAAGCTCAGGCCTGTGTTACTCCTCACCAATGACAAGATGACACGCACGTTGTGTCTCTGTCCCTTTTGTTAGCGGCCCAGGGACATCCAGGAGGCTTCTCTCGTGCTTTCTGCGCTCTCACAAGCTGAGTTTTCCTCTAAGAACATTAAAACGAGGGAGCCCTCTCCAGAGCAGGTGAAGGTGGAGGGGCAGCTTCTCCGCTGTGATTAAGCTCTCGCTGGCTAATAGAGCACTTTCTGTGGTTTGTGTATCAATCAGCATCCACTTGCAGGAGCAGTGCATTATGAAGAGCTAATAAAACTGTTTTGTAAAAAAAGTTGCTTCCGTTTTTAATATTTTCTACTTTCTTTTCTATTGAGGTTTCTCTATTTTACTCCATCATTCTTTGTTTGTTTGCTTCCTCTGTGTTTTGTATGATTTTCTGTATATGAAATCTAGAATAAGTCAATCTATAGAGACAGTCACTCGATTAATAATTACTTAAAGGCATAACTAGTAGTGTAGTGGTTACGAGCTGGGTTGTGCTCCCCATGGTCGGCAGTTCTAAACTACCAGCAGCTCCCTGTAATAAAAACTGAGCTTTCTACTCCTGTAAACAGTTACAGCCTCAGAAACTCAGGGGGTTGCGATGAGTCAGCATTGACTCCGTGACAGTGAGTTTAGAGTATTTTTGGTTTAGGGGCAGAGGAGGGGAAGTTGGGGGAAATGGGGGAGCTAACAATGAGTACAAGAAAAAAGAAAATGTTTGGAAATTGACTGTGGTATTAAACCCAGGATAGGTAAATCCATAGAGATAGTAGTTGGATT
>NW_022103920.1:87098227-87100073 GCF_000313985.2 Echinops telfairi
CCTTTAATTATGTTCAATTTGTAACATTGAAAATACAACCCGCACATCATATATTTACATTACGATTCATAACAGTAGCAAAATGACAGTTATGAAGTAGCAATGGAAATAATTTGATGGTTGGGGTTACCACCACGAGGAACTGCATTAAAGGGTCACGGCATGAGGAAGGCTGAGCACCACTGCCCTATTGGAACACATCTATGTAAGCTCAGGCCTGTGTTACTCCTCACCAATGACAAGATGACACGCACGTTGTGTCTCTGTCCCTTTTGTTAGCGGCCCAGGGACATCCAGGAGGCTTCTCTCGTGCTTTCTGCGCTCTCACAAGCTGAGTTTTCCTCTAAGAACATTAAAACGAGGGAGCCCTCTCCAGAGCAGGTGAAGGTGGAGGGGCAGCTTCTCCGCTGTGATTAAGCTCTCGCTGGCTAATAGAGCACTTTCTGTGGTTTGTGTATCAATCAGCATCCACTTGCAGGAGCAGTGCATTATGAAGAGCTAATAAAACTGTTTTGTAAAAAAAGTTGCTTCCGTTTTTAATATTTTCTACTTTCTTTTCTATTGAGGTTTCTCTATTTTACTCCATCATTCTTTGTTTGTTTGCTTCCTCTGTGTTTTGTATGATTTTCTGTATATGAAATCTAGAATAAGTCAATCTATAGAGACAGTCACTCGATTAATAATTACTTAAAGGCATAACTAGTAGTGTAGTGGTTACGAGCTGGGTTGTGCTCCCCATGGTCGGCAGTTCTAAACTACCAGCAGCTCCCTGTAATAAAAACTGAGCTTTCTACTCCTGTAAACAGTTACAGCCTCAGAAACTCAGGGGGTTGCGATGAGTCAGCATTGACTCCGTGACAGTGAGTTTAGAGTATTTTTGGTTTAGGGGCAGAGGAGGGGAAGTTGGGGGAAATGGGGGAGCTAACAATGAGTACAAGAAAAAAGAAAATGTTTGGAAATTGACTGTGGTATTAAACCCAGGATAGGTAAATCCATAGAGATAGTAGTTGGATTCGTATTTTCTTGGGGGAATCATCGGGGAGGCTGGAGGGAAATGGGGTTCTAATAACAATGAGTACAAGAAGGGTAATGGTTGTACAACTCTTCTTGATATGATTGAACGTTGAATTGTATGATATGTGAATTATGGGCCAATGAAATATTTTGTTTTTAAAAAAATACTTGTGACAAATACACAACTCTCCTTAATATGACTGAACCATTAAATTGTATGATATATGAACTATATCCCAATAACATTATTTTTTAACTTCTGAGATAAAGGCGTTATTGTCATTCACCCATGTTCCTTAGAATACAGCTGAGTTACAAGTGGAGAGAGAAAGCAGGCTAGCGTCAGCCTAAAATCATTGAGGCATGACACTCTTTCTTTTGAGACCACACCGTAAGAAGCCACGCTGTAGCATGTACCACAGGTGGCAAATCTCTTCTACCTGCGGCTGCTCCATTAGTTGCTGTGACTCAGGGTTCTGGTCTCTTGTTCTTTCTGGCGGTGGTTTCCGCTTCCACAGTCGTTTTGTCAGGAGCAGCACCCAACCCTTCAGGCCAGAAAACTGGAAGTCTCTTCTGGCTCCTCTCTTTCTCCATTCCATTCAGATGAAACCAATATTTCTGACTAGTAAAGAAATACCTTCACATCTGACTATTTCCTTCCAGCTCCCCTCATGGCTCTGCTAACCTTGGGGTCAGAGGTTCAAGTCCATCAGAAAGTTGAGGTGATCTGTTCCTATAAAGATTTACAACCCCAGAAACCCTATATTGGGCCGCTATGAGTCCGAATCAACTTGATGGGAATGGGTTTTGTTTTGCTTTGTTTACTCCTGAC
>NW_022103920.1:87101418-87102659 GCF_000313985.2 Echinops telfairi
GGAATCAGGTATCAAAAGATATTGATGTAAGAGAGTGGGGTTGGAGTGGAGACCCAAAGCCTATCTGTAGACAATTGTGCATCCCCCCCATGGAAGGGACAATTCAACCAGGGTGAAGTATAGTACCGACAAAACACACATCATTTCTCTAGCTCCTGAATGCTTCCTCCCTCCCCACTACCATGACCCAGTTCTCCCTTACAAATCTGGCAAGACCAGAGGACACACATTGGTATAGATAAGAGCTCTCAACACAAGGAATTTAGGACAGATAAACCCCTCAGAAACGGTAGTGGAAGTAGAGCTATCATGAGGGCAGGAGGGTGGGGGTGGGGGATGAAAGAGGGACCCCATCATAAGGTTAGATATATGGCCCCCCCTGAGGGGGACAAATAACAGAAATGTGGGTGAAGGGAGACAACAGACAGTGTAAGGCAAGAAATAACAATAATCATATATAATTGATCAAGGATTCACAAGGGTGTGAGGGCGGGGGAGGGAGGGGGAAAAAGAGCTGATATCAAGGGCTCAAGTAGAAAGAAAATGTTTTGGAAATAATGGCAATATATGTACAAATATGCTTAATACAATTGAATGATGGATTGCTATAAGATTTGTCAGAGCCCCCCCAGTAAAATGATTAATTTTTTAAAAAAGATAAAATCTGGTGTAACTGAAATGTGTGTTAATTTCCGGACTTGATCTAGCCTCTTCCTGCTTTTCTCTGACTTTTTCTCTTCCCGCCATTCCTTCAAACACTCTATCCCAGACGAACCAGATGTTTCTGTCTAATGGACCACCATTCTCTCTCCCTTCTGCCCCCAGGCTTTGGAGTTTTCTGAAAGCCATTTTGAGGATCCGGACTTCCTTGTCAGTAAGGGAGGCGATGATATGAGTTCCTGGTATTTTCCCATACCCATAGTTTGAGAGCACACTTCTCAGAGAGATCAACGACACTGTCCCTAAGGCACCTGCAGCCACGTCAGCTGGCTTCACTCTTACTCCTAAGAAATGAGTAGAGGTCTAAGTGAAGGGATTAGTGCACTGGATTCATTTATAAACGGTCTGAAATTTGAAGGTCTCCATTTCCTCTGGATCCTGAGAAGTCTGCTGGCTGTTTGTTTGCTCTGTCTTTATTTTGTTCTGTTTTAGCAAACTGTCCATATGCTCTTGTTTCCAAAACCAAAGAGCAGGTACACACGGAGGAGGGTCTTGGAGAAGGAGAAAACGTGCAGGCTGAC
>NW_022103920.1:87104371-87105947 GCF_000313985.2 Echinops telfairi
GTACTCGCATATATTGTACCACCATCGTTTTATTTTAAAGAAACCAAATGAGGAGGACAATATCCCGAGACCAGGATTGTTGAGACAGGGAAATGGAGAGGCAATTCGCTTGGTGGGGAAATGCAAGGTAAGCTTCAAGGCTGCTGAGGGGTGACTTGGGCTACTTGTAGAGACGCGATTTTGCCAACAGTAAGATCACCAAGGCCCCGGATGACCTTTCGCCCTGTGTTTCTGGGCTGAGACACACTTAGACACAGGCAGGGAGTCACTTCACCCCCCAGCCACATGCCTTACTCAAGCCATCCTCTTCTGTCGGGATGTGGGCGGGGCCTGTAAGCTGGCACGACTTTTGCACAAACCCTGACAGAGAGAATTCAAAGCAGGCCCCAGGTAGCTCACTGGCAGTGCATTGGATGGCTTCAAAGCCTTGGTCAACCAACTGGCCTGAGAAGTCCAACTCGGGCTGTTTGCAGAAGAGTGAGTTTTGATGGAAGGCAGCTGCTCACCTGTTCAACCTCAGTCAGATTCTGAGTTCCTGCAACTAGTCGGGAATCACATGCAGACGTCCAGGCCAAGGACTCGCAGACAGTTATGTCATCAGAAGGGGGCCCCTCGAGGTACACCCGTTCTGACAGGCAGTTTCCAGTTAGCCCACACCTCCCCTGATGGAGACAATCAGAAGGGAGGCAGAGCCAAGATTGACCCAGGCACAGCCAGGGCCAGAGTGTTTGGGAGAGCAAAATCCACAGGGGCACAGGATGAGGGCTTTCCCAAGAGAACGGGGAGAATGATATCCACTGTACACTTTCCTTGTGAGAATGCTTAGTGGTCTCGTTTTTGCAATTCTGCATGTAATCCCTGGGCACTAGAACTTCAGTGCAATTGGCCAACAATGCACTGAACTACACACAGGGTCAATTCGTTCTTCTAGTTATTCAACAGGTCTGATAGGTACTAAGCAATGAATTGAACTACAGACACAGAAACAAATAACCTAGGATCTTAAATTTGTCCTGCCATCGGGTATAATCAGAACGATTATAATTCGGAGACTGGTGTCGGGCCTCTCAGGTACCACAGAAGGGAAGCACTCAGGACATTCTGGTTAAGGACCGTGATTATCTCTCAGGCATTTTGAAGCTATCAGGAGGGGTTAGACATGCTCTAGATCCTGAGTAACTCATTCCCCCCCTTTGCTTCTGGACAGACGTAAGCCCAAACTTGAGCTGGTCCTTGGGAGATTACAGCAGCAGCAGAGTGGGATGTTGTGCCTCTTGCCTGTTTAAATCTGTCTGAGGTTCAGGGTGGTCACAGAGTCTGAAGCTGTCCTAAATGGAAGAGGGCATCTCCCCAGAAATCCCAGAGTCAGGCGAGCCCCATCTCATTTCCTCTCAAAGCCCCCCTCGCCCCCTTGATTCGTAAGGCACAACACCTAATGCTATTCACCTGCTGGGGGCCAGCTTGTCTCTTCACCAGACCCGAGGGCCAGAGCTCGCTTCACCCACAGGAAGATGTTGACCGATCCTGTGCTAGAGCGTTCATCTAATCCCGAGTGGAAAGGAAACGCCAACTGGCC
>NW_022103920.1:87106748-87108238 GCF_000313985.2 Echinops telfairi
TATAATAGGCATTCAAGGACTATCTGTACGTGGGATCAAACTGACCACAACTCAAAAGATCAGGTAAGAGCCAAACCAGCAACACAGACAAACTTGCTGACTCATAGCGACCCCCTGTGGGTTTCCAAGTCTGTAACTTGTTTAAGGGAATAGGAAGCCCAGTCTTGGTTTCGAACTGCCAACCATGAAGATCACAGCCCAACAAGTAACCACTACACCACCAGGGCTCCTTTAGGTAGGAGCCGAAGGGGACACATAAAGGGAGAGGGAGCACGGTTGCACAGCTGAAGAATGCGATCGATGCTGCTGAACCATACAGGGAGAGATGGTTTCATGGATGGATGCTTTGCTGGGCAGACTCTCAAAATCACCACGAATTCCAATTCAAAAGAAAGAGGATGTCTATGGAGCCTATGGAGGAAGTCTATGGAGTACAGGTCTACTCTGACCCCATGGGATCGCCATAAAAGCTGGGACGGACTAGGATATCGGTACTGTCGCTGACCCCACACGATAAATGGGCTTCTGGTTCTAGTACCATGTGCAAGAGCAGAAGGGGATCAGGGACAGGATGATACGAACGCTTCCTTCCGCAGCCAGTCTCCAAAGGGGAAGACTCTGGACCCCCAGCACAATCTCTAGGACCCATGCTTTGCTCTCAATGAGCAAAGAGCCGCAGCTATAGCCACAGACCCTGGCGGCTGCTTCCTGTGACCCAGTAGTGGACACTTTCCCTTCGTCCCTCAGGGAAGTGGTGAGCTGGGTGCGTAAGTATGTCCCCTAAATCCAGCCAGATGCTCCTTCTTTCTTCCTAGTCTTCCCCCGGCTCTCTGATCCATTGAGTGGGATGCTCATTCAAATACAGGCATGGGCCACTTAATGTGCATGCGCATGTAGATTCATTTTCCCATAAGGTTATGAGAGAGCTTAGAAATCCTGATCAGAGAAGGGGACATCGCAATGACAGGTTGCTCAGAACAGAGATCAGCTCTGTCCCGCTAGCGCTGCAGGCCCCACCCTGGCCTGGCCCTGGGGCCCATCCGAAGTAGCCTTATCTCACTGATCTTGTCTCAGGCTGGGACCACACAGACACACCTAGAGTCATGCAGTGGGATGTCCCTCCTGGTCAGGCGCCTGGAACGTGACGCTCTGGCCTGAAGCTGAGGATCCTCGGACAGTGGCGGCCACTTGACATCCAGGCAGGGGCAATGGCAAGAAGGGGACCGGAAAAGGCAGCCTGGGGACAAACGAGAGGTGGAGCAGGTACAGGTGGTGCTGGAAGAGCTTTAAGCCCATTGCAGAGATGGGCGACGGCAGGCAGGAAGGAAGGAAGAAGCAAGCAAGCAGAGGAGTCAGAGATGACCAAGCAGGGCCCACAGTGGTACAGCCACGCTTTCAAGCAGTCCCTTGGTGTGGCAGTGATGGCAAGGGCCCTGGGGCCAACCAGCGACTAACCTGTGTGCCTCTCTCCTGTGTGTACCATGGTGTTC
>NW_022103920.1:87109529-87110500 GCF_000313985.2 Echinops telfairi
CCCAACTATCATGATCCAAATTCGACCTTACAAATCCAGCTAGACCAGAGCATGCACACGGGTACAGATAAGAGCTCACAACACAGAAAACCCAGGCCAGATAAACTCCTGGAGACCAATAATGAGAGTATCAATACCAGCAGGGTAGGGGGAAGGGAGGGGAGAGGGAGGGAACCCACAAACAACAGAAAAGCAGTTGAAGGGAGACAGCGGTCAGTGTAAGACAAGAAAAAAAAAAAGAAATTATTAAGGGTTCATGAGGATGGGAGGGTGGGGGAGGAAGGAAAAAATGAGGAGCTGATACCAAGGGCTTAAGAAGAGCAAAAATCTTTGAGAATGATGATGGCAGCATATGTGCAAATGTGCTTGACACAATGGATGGATGGGTTGTGGTAAGAGCTATAAGAGTCCCCAATAAAATGATTTTTTAAAAAGACAGAGGTGGTGGGGGAAAAGAAAGAAGAACGAGCGTGGGAGCCCGGAGAAGGAGAGAGGAAGAAAACAATAAGCAAATCAAGGAGACCAGTAAGGTAAGAAGGGGGTGACATCTGTTTAGACGCCTGCCCTTCTCTTCTGGGCACAGCCGCTCAGGCATTCTGCCGCCGCACTAAGCAATTCAGGTTTATGCGTTCTTCAGACTTCCTGTCCTGTCCCACATTTCTGGTTTCTGGTCTCCAGGCCCCAGTGAGAGGGTTAGAACCCTCTCATCCAGCAAGCCCCCAGCCCAACGCGCCTTTATCAATCCCCCCCAAGAGGCCTTTCTCCAATCAGGGTAAGCTGGTCGCAGGCAGTCACCCAGTGTTCACTGTCTCAAGCACTTGGAATGCTTCTGCGGTCACATCCCCCCACACTCTCTGCCACCCACCACACAAGCGTGTTAAACAAAGGAAGTAATCCAGAACTGCAGAGCGCTCCCTCGGAACAAATTCCAGAGGCAGGGGAGGAGGCCGGATTATGTTTACTGTTCAGTG
>NW_022103920.1:87111186-87112560 GCF_000313985.2 Echinops telfairi
CCCTAGGCCATGGTATTTTCCATGGTCTCATACACATATCAGAGTTGGACAACGAATGAGGTAGACCAAAGAAGCACTGATACATTTGCATTATGGCATTGGTAACGAACAAGGAAAGTACCAGGGACTTCCAGAAGAAGTAACGTACGGCCAGAATGCTCCTCCTGAGACTTCATCTCATGTGCTTTGACCGTGTCAGCAGAGACATTGTGCTCATGAAATAGGGGCCAGTGAAAGAAGGCTGTCTGTGAGTTGGACTGGCACAGTGCCTGCAACCGTGAACAGAAACATAGTGACAATTGTGAGGATCACACAGGCCAGGCAGGATTTACCTGGACAGGACCCACTCACGGGCACTTAGCAACAAAGGACGAGAGAGATGGCTGGAGCAGCGGCAACTAGCTTACTGTGCAGTATTTCAGAGGGTGTGCGTGCAGTCCTCTGCCCTTTGACCTCGTCGTTGTTCACAAATTGCACACCCACTGTAACATTTTTCTCATAGTGTTATATTTAGAAATTTGATGATTTTAGGTGCAGAAAATGCTTAAGAATGGTTAGGGTGAATTGCATTTATTTATTTTTCTTAAGCTCACTTCCGTTTTATTATGTATTTATGTAGTCATTCATTCATTTTACTTTTTTATTGTTGTTAAAATACAGGCAAATACAGGTATTATTGTTAAAATACAGGTTACAAACAAGAGCCCACCCTGAGTGTCTTTAAGAATTTGAAAGTTAGTCTGAACAAACATAGTTGGTTCTTATTTAGCCTTAGGGGAGCGCAAGAAAAGGCGTGAGGCCTTCTTGGTGATTAAAAACAACTGCACATGCAGGTGATGGTGATTGATGATGAACTTGTTTCTACTAAGAGGTGGTTTGATCGGTTGGTTCAATCCATTCAAACCAAAACTCACTACCACAGAGTCACTTCTGACTCACAGCGACCCTATAGAACAGGGTGGAACTGCCCCTGTAGTTTTCTGAGACTGTAACTCTTCACGGGAGTAGAAAGTCTCATCTTTCTCCCAAGGATCCAATGGTGATTTCAAACTGTTACCTTGATGTTAGTGGCCCAGTGGGTAACCACGATGCCACCCGGGTTCCTTAATCTGTTCAAATTTAGACCAAATTTGCATAACATTAAAGGGCAAGTAGGAGTTGTCCTTAAGGATCCCTGATGCCATAGTGGGTTACTTAATGGGTTGCCAACCAAAACATCAGCATTTCAACTCCACCATCTGCATTGTGGGAAAAAGATGAGATTATCTCCTTCCATAAAGCTTTTAAGTCTCCTAAACTCAAAGGATCCCTGGTGGTGTAGTGATTATGAGACAGACTAGCACTAGCCACAGTAACACCATCTTTTTTTTTTTT
>NW_022103920.1:87114555-87139101 GCF_000313985.2 Echinops telfairi
GAGTGAGTGAGTCAGTGAGTGAGAGTGTGAGAGGAGTGAGTGTGAGAGAGTGAGTGAGTGAGTGAGAGAGTCACAGTAACACCATCTTGTTGACTGCTAAATGACCTGCCCCTTTCCCCGCCCATCTCGGAAAGTGCCACTAGTGATTGATTTTAGAATGTACTCTTATTTCTCGAGATCAGAACACCATAATTAATAATATTATTCTTTTTCATGTGGTAACCAGGATATTACTATTTTTATTTTATTAACCAGGATGTTATAATCAATGCTGTACCCTGTATGGCCCACTAACTCTAAAGAATAATAACATTAATTTTGCTTTCTGTTTCTGTCCACGCTTGCTGAAGTCCTAGACCGGGGGTGTCAAACTGGCAGTCTATGGGCTGCCCGCGGCCCCCAAGGTATTTTGGGGGGGGCTGTGATGAAATAAAATGAAAATAGAAAAAAATATTATGAAGAAAATAGAGCTTAGAGGAGATCGAGGCAATAACGTACACACAATTCCCTCGTTAACGCTTTAGAAAGGGTCTAATGACAAGTCTACCTACACGTGGCCCAGTGCCTTTGCTGGGGGCCTGTGGACGTGTCTAAACACGCTGACTCAGTTCTGGCGACGTTGGGAAGTGATATGTCTGCCAATCTCAGTGTCACGGAATGTAAGCAGATCCCAATAGCGAACAGGTTCAAAAGAGCACTCTGGGCTGGGCTGTTATGAGTCATACCTAGCGGCAGCGCTAGTTAACATTTTTAGAGGGAAGCCATTCTGTGAGCAACTATTTTCATCATGAAATTAAATAAAACGGCACACAGATCAAGATTAACTGATAAACATCTATCTGCCTTAATGAAGATTGTCTGTTCTCTGTCTTTGAATCCAGATATTGGAAAACTACTAGGAAAAAAACGCTGGCAAGTTTCAAGTAAAAAACAATAATTTTAGTTTTAGAATACATTAAATAAAATAAATGTTTAAATAAAAGCAATTATATAGTGTTTTAATTATCCTTTTCATATTCCTGAATCCTCACTTCAAAATATGAATTTTAAAAAATTTGTGTTTGTGATGTGGCCCCCGTGACTCTTGCCTGTTGCACCAAATGGCCTGCTATTTTAATTGAGTTTGACACCCTTGTCCTAGACAAATGAGAAATGAGTTTTGCCTTTAAAGATGGACTGAAATGTCCACTCAAAGAATCGCTTTTAGATTCTAGCAGTCTGGTTGTAACCAATAAAGACTTCTAAATTATCAAGACACTTTAGTGGTTGTCATTTATTTGAGCCTACACATTGGCCTACAGAGTCACACATTGGGCTATCCACTGCTGAGGTCAGCAGTTCGAAACCACCAGCGTCTCCATGGAAGGAAAAAGAGGCTTTCTATCCACATCAAGAGCTACAGTCTCAGAAACCCTCAGGAGCAGTTCCACCCTGCCCTACAGGGTCACTATGAATTGAAATTGACTTTATGAAAATGAGGTTTTTATTTGGGGCTTACATTTACCAACAACCGCGAGGATGGTGTATGAGCAAGCACCATTTCCCTATAGCTCTGCCTCCATTATTCACAATACCCTATGTGGGGGGAAGAACAACAGAAAACATGGGGGAAGGGAGACAGCGGTCAGTGCGCGAGATGAAAATAATAACAATGTATAATCTATCAAGGGGTTATGAGAGTTGACGGGGAGGGAGGGGGGTGGAAAGAGCTGATACCAAGGGCTCAATAGAATGTAAATGTCTAGAAAAGAATGAGGGCAACATATGTTCAAGCACGCCTGATTCAATTGATGTATGGATTGTGATGAGTTGTACGAGCAAGCCCCCAATAAAATGATAAAAACAAAACAAAATAAAAAACATGATATGTGACCCATTGAACCTTGACCAGTCCACCGGGCTGTGCAAGAACAAGTACAAAAGGCCGATGATAAGATCATAGAAGCCTCTATTTAACAAAATATCTAATCGTGACGTTATGGTTTCTCGACATACCCCCAACTAGGTCTACACGGTTCTGAGGGTACAGTGTCTCGGTCTCTAGGCTTTCCCTGAAGAACCCTGGGCCCTTTGGTTTATGCTACATTCAAAAAGCAGGCTTGGCATCTTGAAGGGACTCAGAAACCATACTCCTTTTCAATGTTCTTGAGCTTGGAGAACAAAAAGATGTCGAAGGGATGAGGTCAGGGATGCAGGGTGCCTGGGGTAGGGTGTCTCAGCACCATCTTTACAGGACCTCCCTGGCTAACCTCAGATAATGAGCCAGGACATTGTTGCAATGGGAACTAACTTCTCGGACACCTTTTCTGTTGCCCCCCCCTCTTTTATCACTAATGCACTTTTAAATTTTCTTTGAAATTCCTACTAAGTCTCCATGACCATCATGTGTCCTTTGGGAAAAAAAGACTTGTCAAGAGGAGCCTTTTGGAATCTCAAAAAAAAAGTTTCCATAAACTTGTGAGTTGACACCCCTGCCTTGATTTAAAAAGCAAACAAACATATTTATTGTGAATTAGGTGGAGTTTTACAGGGCAGATCCGTTTTGCATCCCGTACAATCCGTACACATTTTGTCTCCCACCATTGGCTGCAATCCCCACAATGATACATCACGCATCCCACTTTCTCCCTGTATTTCCCATTCCCATGCCTCCTTTTATCCTAAGCCCTCCTCCCTTCTGAACTTTGTCCTTGGGCAAATAATATCATTTTGATATCAAGTTGTTGTTCTAAGGAGTGCATACTTCCTTAGTGCTATTCCTTGTTTACCTTACAGAAATGCTCAGGGTTGACTTGTTCATCATGGCAGGTTAAAAAATCCTATCAAGTCTGCTCATAAATGCCAAAGAGGCACACCCTCTGCTCTAATGCTCAACCTGATGGCATTTAGCTTAACCTTGTGGTCAGCAAACGCAGCTCCCCATAGAGACCCTCTGCACAACAGAACAAAGCACTGCATGGTCCAGTGCCATCCTCACAATGGTTCCGATGCTTGAGCCCATTGTCGCAGCCACTGTGTCCATCCATCTCGTTCAGGACCTTCCTCTTTTCAACTGCCACTCCACTTTACCAACCATGACACATCCAAAGCAGGTAAGACAAAGTCTTGCCAACCTTGCATCTAAGGAACATTCTGGCTGTGCAGAAGCAAGACAGATCTGTTTGTCCTTTTAGCAATCCATGGTACTTTCAGTATTCAAATGCACCAATTCAATCTTCCTTATTCAATGTCCAACTTTCACGTGCATGTGAGGCAATAGAAAATATCATGGCTTGAGCCAGGCACACTGTAGACCTCAACATAACGTCCTTGCATTTCAATACTTGAGGTCTGGTGCAGCAGATTTACCTAGTGCAACTCATCTTTTGATCTCTTGACTGCTTCCGTGAACATAGACTATGGATCCAAGCAAGACAAAATCCTTGACAACTTCTACCTTTTCTACATTTATCATAATGTTACCTATCCGTTCAGTTGTGAAGAATTTAGAATTTTTTACATTGAGTTGTAATCCACAGTGAAGGTTACAATCCTTGATCTTCATCAGCAAGTGCTTCAAGTCCTCCTCACTTTCAGCAAGCAAGACTGTGTCCCCTGCATATTGCAGGTTGTTAATAAGCCTTCCTCCAAACCTGATGGCAACTTCTTCATATAGGCCAAACTCTCTGATTTTATGCTCAACTACAGATTGAGTAAGTATGGATTTGAATAAATATTGATTTGGTGATAGAAACAAAGCTGGAGATCACATGATAGAATTGTGCAAGAGCAACAACTTATTCATAGCAAATACCTTTTTTTTTTTTTTGAGCGACACAAAAGGCAACTATACGCATGGATTTCTCCAGATAGAAAAATCCAATAGGATGGATTTCTCCAGAAATCAAATCAACTACATCTGTGGGAAGAGACAATAGAGAAGCTCAATATCAACAGCTAAAACCAGGCCTGGGGCTGACTGCAGAACAGACCATCAATTGCTCTTATGTAAGTTCAAGATAAAGCTGAAGAAAATTAAAACAGGTCCATGAGAGCCAAAATACGACTGAGTCTATCCCACCTGAATTTTGAGAACATCTCAAGAACCAAATTTGACTCATTGAACACTAATGACGGAAGCCCTGACGAGGTGTGAGAGGACACCAAGACCATCATGCATGCAGAGAACAAAAGGTCCTTAAAAAGACAGCATATAAGGGCAGGATCAAAGTGGATGTCAGAAGAGACTCTGAAATTTTCGTTCAATTATAGAGTATCTAAAACACTTGGAAGAAAGAATGGAGTCAAAGAATTGAATAGAAAAATTTTGAAGGGCAGCTCAAGAAGACAAAGCCAAATATAACGATGAAATTTGCAAGCACCTAGAAGTAGAAAACCCAAAGGGAAGAAAATTCTCAGCATATTTGAAACTGAAAGAGCTCAGGAAAATAAATTCAATTGCAATTTTGAAAGATTGTGGGGGCAAAATCGTGAGTGGCACAGCAATCATCAAGAGAAGATGGAAAGGAGACACAGTCACTGTACCAGAAAGAACTAGTCAACATTCCTCCATCTCAGGAGGTCACATCTGAGCAAGAACAAGAGCCAATGGATGGCACTGAAGGAAGACATTCAAGCTTACTGAAAGCATTAGCCAAAAACAAGGCTCCAGGAATTGATGGAACACCCATGGGACTGTTTCACCCATCTGATGAAGCATTGGAAGCACTCCCTCTTCTGTGCCAGGAAATCTGGAAGACAGCTGCTTGGCCAACTGCCTGGAAGAGATTCATATTTGTACCCATTCCAAAGAAAGATCATGTAACAGAATGATCGAACTATAGAACAATAGCCTTGATAGCACATGCAAGCAAAATTTGGCTGAAGATCCTCCAACAAGCACAGCAGTACATTCACAGGGAACTGCCGAGGTTCAGGCTGCATTCAGAAGAGGAAGTGGAGCAAGGGATACCATTGCTGATGTCAAATGGACCTTGGCTCATACAGGGAATGCAGAAAGATGTTCACTGGTGTTTCCATTGACTATGCCAAGTCATTTGACTGTGTGGACCGTGGTAAACTATGGCTAACCTTGAAAAGAATGGGAATTTCAGAACACGTGATGGTATGTCTGTGGAACTTGTATACGGATCACTAGGCTGTTGTGCAAACAGAACAAGGGAATACCTCGTTGTTTAAAATTAGGAAAGGTGTACAATAGGGTTGTATCCTTTCACCACAGAGACCATAGGACAGAGCAAAGAAGCCATGCCAAGACACAGCAAACGGGCTGTGCCCCTGAGACCACTGGTCCCTCCTGGTAAGATGTCCAAAGATGATGGAGACAAAGTATCTCCATCTAGTCTACGGATCCTTGTGGTTATGCTTCTTCAAGACAGATGTGTTTGCCCTGTGGAACCCCCATGGTAACTTTATAAATTATTTCAACATCACACTTCCGGTTCTTCTTCAGTCTATATTCAGCGGTCAACATTAAATAAATGTAAGCTAAGCTAAAGCTGCTGTTTTCCCTGACCCGAACATCTCCTTTTCCTTCTCTATTTCAAATTTCATCAAATGCCGACTCCATCTCCCCCAGGAACGGAAGCCATATACTTGGCATGACTTTTCTCCTTCTCCTTCCCTCACTTCCTCATCTGATTCCCACTGAGACCTGCCAAGTTTACAACCTAAATGCCTCTGTAATCAAATCACAGCGTATCCAATTTGGTTACCATGCCCCAGGCTTTTACCACTTAAGGCAAAATGATGGTCTACTAACTTGTGTTATCAATAACAATCTTGCTCCTTCCACTATCTGTCTATGTAGTACCAGCATGATTAGGGTGATGGATTTATCCCAATGGAATCACCCTGATTCCAAATGGGAGCTTCTTAGTATGGCTTTGACACGCAGCCTAAACTTACCTTCCGATCCAAGCTTGGGTCTCATTATGCCCATGTGTACATTACCGGCTCCAGCCGTATTGAAAATGTTCCAGTCCTTTGGCAGGGCCACGCATTCTCTACCTTCTGGATGCTTGTAGTGTTCATCCCCTTTCTCAGAAGACTCTTGACTTTCTTTGTATGGCCAATTCATTCTTTTAGATCTGTTTTGATATCCATTTGTCAGGGAGTATTTTGTAACACACATGTTCCTCTTTGGCCCCCCTAAAATCTGCATAAGGCATCCTTTCAATGTGTCTCTGTAGCACTGTGTGTTTCACCCCTCACAGCCCTTACCACACTGGATTATGACTGGTGACTTGCCTGGACTTCACATGCCACTGTAAGCATGGTAGGGCCACAGCCTGTGTCTCACCTGTCTGCTATTTCATTTCAGATGCTTGACATATGCTAGAACTATGATTGTTTAGCAAATGCTCACAATCATCATCATCAAAGAAGATAAACGTTTTTCAAAATTCCAAGCATAGCTGATAATCATAAAGGCCAGATTCTATTATTTTACTGTTAAATAGTTTTCCTCATCTCCTGCATCAAAATGTACTATTTTAGAGCACATGTATTACAATACAACTCAAAGGGAAACTCGGTAACTTTTCTTCGGTATCTTATCATCGTACAATAAGAAGTGAAGGTACACATGGATTCTCCAATGTTATCTTCTCCCCTAATTCTCTGTTCTTGAGGAGGAGGAGAAAGAAAAAGAAAGAAACTGACTGGAAGTTACTCTTCCACTCCTGTTGACTCAATACAGGAAAGGTCAAAGATTAGTCTATGGATTTGCAAAATCCTTTCTGTGAGTAAATCATTTAAACTTCAACCACACCTTCCCTATCTAAGAACAGATGCATTCTTAGTTGATAAACAACTTATCATCGAAGACCTTATCTAGCCTTATTCCCTAAACTACATTTGAGCACAGTACTAAATGGCAAAGGTCTTAAAGCAAAGCTAGCTCCCTCTTCTACTAAGCAGAGGAAGGCCAGTTAGTTATGATTAAGGTTTTTTAAATTTAATATGACTTAATTGTGATTGAATGAAGACTGACATAGCAGATAATCAGATAATTAGTTTTACCTTCAACCTTCCAGATACTTTTGTTTGATCTCACTGATTGCAGTCCCCACAATGTAATATCACTTAATAATTACACAAGATCACACTAAGAGACTTGATTTAAAATACAAACCTTTTTGAGGGGAAAAATGAGCTAATCATTTAGCAAAACCTGATTTCTTCAAACTAATTTTAAATATATAAGTAAGACAAAGAAGATTCTTTCTATAGGGGGTAAAAATTTGAAAGGAATAATCATTTTCCCTCTGCTTATGTTAATCTTATGAGGAAATAAGAGATTTTGGATTCATAATGAACCTCAATGTGGTTGGTTTGGTTGTTGTTGCTCCTTGGGTTATCTATTTTTTGTTAATCAGTGAAATTAAATGATACAAATAAGTCATCATTATTTTGTGGAAGATGAATTATTTTTACTTCACAAGAACAAAATGACATATAGTGAATACTGCCCCCCCCCAACATATTGCTTTTTCTTCCTCAAATCCATGAAGCAAACTTCCAAAATATATGTGGTCTTCTTCTCCCAGACCTGGCATTCTAAGTAATTTGAATGTTTCCATCTCAGCCAGTCTTAGTTGCTGCATCTGGATTTCAAGATGCACATGAAATATTACATATCAAAACTATGTATACTTACAGGAACATCCAAATCTGATGAGCTCTGAGTTAAATGTAAAAGGTCTGAATGTGCAGAACAGGTTGATATAGGATCAGAACGTATTCTGTTTTGTGTGTGGCATATATCAACAAGAATGTTGCCCTTTCGAGGGGAGAGGGAGGGTGGGTTGGAACGAGGGAACCGATTACAAGGAACTACATGTGACCCCTCCCTGGGGGACGGACAACAGAAAAGTGGGTGAAGGGAGACGTCAGACAGGGCAAGATATGACAAAATAATAATTTATAAATTATCAAGGGCTCATGAGGGAGGGGGCAGCGGGGAGGGAGGGGAACAATGAGGACCTAATGCCAGGGGCTTAAGTGGAGAGCAAATGTTTTGAGAATAATGAGGGCAATGAATGTACAAATGTGCTTTACGCAATTGATGTATGTATGGATTGTGATAAGAGTTGTATGAGCCCCTAATAAAACTATTTAAAAAAAAGACACAAAGTACAAAAAAAAATGTTGTCCTTTCAAATTTGTGTGTGTGTGTATATATGGAGTTCAAATTTATATGTATATTTTCATTTATCATCTTAGGGCATTAATTGCACACATCATGTTTTGCAACCACCACTAACTATCCATTTCCAATTTTTTCCATTTAATAGAAGCTCGGTGTGCCCTAAACGATGACTCCTCTTCCCTGCTCTGATGAACATTGGTATCACGGACAGACATTGGCACACAGGCATCTGTCCATTCAGGATATGTCATATAAATGGGATCACAGGACCTTTGTCCTTTTTGATAATGACTTATGAAATTGTTTCATTCTTTTAAAGAAAAAGTCCATTTACAAAAGATTTACAGAAAGTATTCCTTGAATTTGGAACGGCTGTAATGTTTTTATATGCAGTCCATTAACTCCTTAGAGAAGAGGGGATGAAGTAAAGCCCCCAATGGGAAGTTTGCTCCCGTGGGTGGTTAATTTAAAGGAAAGCAGAACTAGTTTGACATTCCAGTGTAAGAGGAGGGGATAACATGATTAGTTTTGCTTTACGAAACACCGATTTATTGAAGGAGGTGAATTAAAACTGAATTTTTTAAAAAGAACACTGTAATTCTTTACAGAGCAGACTATTTATTTAGAAAATATAGCCCCTCCCCCCAACCATTGGGGCAAAATATAAACAGGGACAGATGGGTTTAGCCAAATTGATGGATACAGATATTTGTGTTAGCCAGTTAAGCTAATAATTTATTCCTGCTTTATCTTGTTTCACAAAGGACATTGTAGAGCTTAGAAAATTTACAAAACTTTTATAAAATAAGTATTTAAACATCCAGAGTAAAAGAAATCATACCATTGTAAGTTACTTAATACGCTTTTATTTATCTAAAATAGCTTCATTTGTAACTTTTACTGAAGGGGAAGGAGAGGAGGTTGGCACATTGGGGTGGTAGCTGCTTGAGGAAGGGGGCGGTTTTTCTAGAGCCTAACACATCTTAAGTCAAAAATATGACACCAATTAACTTGCCTCTCCCCACAATTCCTCACACAGTTGGCAAAGCCATAATTTCAGAATTGCAAGCACTTTAGAAATCTTTCAAATGTGAAGATAATTTGGAAAACCTCAAAATTATTTTGAGTAGTCCAGAGAGAAGCATCCAGTCAAAGAATTTTCTACTTAATAAGGACCAACCCTCGAGAACACTTTATCCAGCATTCACAAGAAATTTAGGACTACTTGACTCACATAACTAATTAACTCACAAAAACCTCCTGGCCATCCAGTCAATGCTGACTCACAGTGACCCTGTGGACAGGGTAGAACTGCCCATTGAATAAGCCTGCAAATCTACTGGGGACGGGGGAGCGGGGAAGAAGAGGGAAAATGAGGACCTAATGCCCGGGGGCGGGGCGGGGGAGCTTAAGTGGAGAGGAAATCTTTTGAGAATGATGAGGGCAATGAATGTACAAATGCGCTTTACACAATTGATGTGTGTATGTATTGTGATAAGAGTTGTATGAGCCCCTAATAAAATGATTAAAAATTTTTAAAAAAATCTATTGGGGAGTAGAAGCCCTCATCCTTCTCCCAAATTAACATTATGTATGAAAATAAAACCCTGCTTCCTCATTTGAGCTCTGTTTTCCTTCAGCGATTTGAATTATGGGATGATCAAATAAGAAGGGCCAATTGTCTCTTGTTTTTCATTGGTTCTTTTTCAGTTGAGTTCTTTCCATAATTCAAGATGTGTTTGAGATCGTGGATCAGGACGAGCATGCCACACAGGAAGATGCCAGAGACTCCTGGCAGGCAAACACTGCAGCAAAATAAAGGCACCAGGCAAACACCTTGCTCTGTGCTTAGGTGGTAGCCAGGATGGCAGTGAGTTTGGTAGAATCGGCTTCAGCGTTCACACCAAGGGAGTACGAACCTTTGGGAAAGTCTAGTAGTATTGGAGTGCTGCTCTGCTGGCAGGGTCAGCCTGTGTTGTTGTTAAAGGTTATTGGCTACATTTACATGGCCAAAGAGGATTTAGACAAGATGTGAAATTCCAAAGTCCATCTATCAACTAGATAACAAACCCTTGGACAGATTTCTGGAATGAATGCTTGGAATGTAGTTATATTCCAAGTAAGTGTTTCGAAGCAAGATTCAGACACTATTATGGATTGAGTGTATATACTCCACCTTTGCTAAATGGTAAAACAATATCATCATGTTGGTGCAAACTATCGCTGTTCAAATATATTGCCAGCCAACCCCCCACCAAAAAGATCAAGTGTAAGACCTTTAGACCATAAATAAGAAAAATATGCTTTATGGCATGGCAATAATTTTCTCTAAGTATCACTTGAAATCTAATACTATAAAATTATGTTTTCAGAACCTCTATGAATTAGGATAAGCACTACCTATATGTAGACACATCTGCATATATATATATACACACACATTATACATTTAATATATATACATATATTTATATGATGTATATGTATATATATAAAGTCTAAATTGTCTACAAAAATGATCGAATAAGGGAAATTAAAAAAATGGAATTTTCCCATGAACTATTTGAAGTCTCTTGTATGTCCATGCCTACACTCACACACACATATTTATATATGTGTGTCCATTTCGCTGACGAGCACTTAAGTTTGGACTAGTGTTGTTTACAAACATGACTATTTGAAGCCACAGTGCCATTTCTAAAACACTGTTGTCGGTGTCGTCCATTGGCTCTGACCCACAGGGACCCTGTGCACAACAGAACAGAACACTGCACGATCCAGCGTCATCCTCACAATTGTTCCGATGCCTGAGCCCATGGACGCGGCCACTGTGTCCACCCAGCTCATCAATGGCCTTCCTCTGTGTCGAGGACCCTCCACTTTACCAAACATCCTGTTCTTCCCCAGGGACTGGTCTCATCTGATAACATGCCCCACGTCTATAAGATGAAGTCTTGCCATCCTTGCCTGTAAGACGCACTCTGGATTTACGACTTCCAATACAAATGGGTGTGTCCTTTTAGCAGTCCAATGCACTTTCAATATTCTTCTCCAGCACCACAATTCAAATGCATCAATGTTTTATGGTTTTTCTTATTCAATTTCCACCTTCCACATGCAGATGATGCAATGAAGGATGCCACGGCTTGGGTCAGGAACACCTTAGTCCTCAAAGAAACATCCTTGCTCGTCACTACTCTAGAGAGGTCTTGCGCAGATCTACCTCATGCAATACGTCTTTTGATTTCTTGACTGCTGCTTCCACGAGCACTGACTGTGGATCCAAGCAAGACAAAATCTTTGACAACTCCAACCTTTTCTCCATTTATGGTACCTATTGGCCCAGTCGTGAGGATTTGAGTCTGCCTTACATTGACTTGTAATTCACACTAAAGGCTTCAATCCTTGATCTTCATCTGCAGGGCTTCAATTTCTCATTTTCAGCCAGCAAGGTTGTGTCATCTGCCTGCCAAGATTGTTCATAAGCCTTCCTCCAATCCTGATGCCACGCGCTTCCTCATATCACCCAGCTTCTCTGATTTGCTCAGCATATGGCTGAAACAAGTATGGCGAGAGGATACAACCCGGAAGCACGCATTTCCTGATGGTCCACCTTGGGGTGCTCCCTTTTTCTGTTCTCCCAACTGCCTCTGGATCATATGCAAGTTCTGAATGAGCAACATGCTGTGTTCCGGAATCCCCAGTCTTCTCAAGGCTGTCCACAGTTTATTATGCTCCAGGGTCAAATGCCTTTAGATAGTCAATGGAACAAACTAAACATATTTCTGGTATTTTCTGCTTTGAGCCAAGATCCATCTGATATCAGCAATGATATCCCTGTTCCATGTGCTCTTGTGAATCCGGCCTAAACTTCTGGCAGTTCCCTGTCTGTACTGCTGCAACCGTTGTTGGATGATCTTAAATAACAGTTTCTGTGTGCGATATCAACATCGTTTTATAGTTTGAGTGTTCTGTTGGGTCACGTTTCTTCGGAATGGGCACACATATGGATGTCTTCCAGTCAGTTGACCAGGTAACTGTCTTCCAAATTTCCTGACACAGTCGAGTGAATGCTTCCAGTGCTTCTCCGGCTTTCTGAAACAGTCCAATGGGTGTTCCATCAATTCTGGGGGCCTTGTTTGGCTAATGCTTTCCGGGGAGCTGGAAGTTCCTCCTTCAGTGCCATCCATTGGCTCTTGTTCTTGCTCAGATGTGACCTCCTGAGATGGAGGAATGTTGACTAGTTCTTTCTGGCACAGTGACTGTCTTCTTTCCATCTTCTCTTGATGATTGCTGCGCCACTCATGATTTTGCCTCTAGAATCTTTCAAAATTGCAATTAGAGGCTTGAGCTCTTTCAATTTCAGATATGCTGAGCATGTTTCTCCCCCCTCCCCCTTTTTAAAAATTCTAGGTAGGTTCTTGCAAATTTCATCATAATATTTAGCTTTGTCTTCTTGAGCTGCCTTTTTTCTATTCAGTTCTTTGACTTCATCCTTTCTTCCAAGTGTTTTAGATACTCAATAGTTGAAAGAAAGTTTCAGAGTCTCTTCTCTTCTGACATCCGGTTTGATCCTTCATTTCCTGTCTTTTTAAGGACCGTTTGCTTTCTTCATGCATGATGGTCTTGGTGTCCTCCCACAGCTCGTCAGGGCTTCCATCATTAGTGTTCAAGGAGTCAAATTGGGTTCTTGAGATAGTCTCGAAATTCAGGTGGGGTAGACTCATAGTCGTACTTTGACTCTTGTAGACTTGTTTTCATTTCTCTAGCTTTATTCTGAACTTGCATATGACCAACTGATGGTCTGTTCCACAGTCGGCCCCTGGTCTGGGTTTAGCTGCTGATATTGAGCTCCTCCCTCACGTCTTCCCATAGCTGGGATCAGTATGATTTCTGTGTATTCCATCTGGGGAAGTCCATGTGTACAGTCACCGTTTCCTTTGTTGACAAGGGTATTGCTATGACCAAGTAGTTGGCTTTGCAAAATTCTATCACGTGATTTCCAGCTTCATTTCTATCACCAAGTGCATATTTTCCAACTACTGTTCCTTCCTCTGTGTTTCCATCTTTTGCATTCAATTGGCCAAGATGCAACTGTCAAATGCATCTTGATTGCATGGTTGATCAATTTTCAACTGAAGTAGTTGGTAGAATCATTCAACGTATTCATCACTAGCTTTTGTGGTTGGTGCTTAAAATGGAATATTTGTATTGACTGGATTTCCTTGAAGGCAGATAAAAATACTCTGATCACAAGTAGCATTGTACTTCATGATGGATTTAGCAAAGTTCTTTCCAACAGTGAATGCCATACCATTTCTCTTGTGTCATTCCCAGCACAGTAAGTCAAATGGTTTCTGATTCACAATGGCCAAGGACCAGTCCATTTTAGCCCACACATGCATAGGAGCTGGTGGAGCGTGGCCTTCTTGCATCCATTTCATTTGTGACCACGTCCACCACTTGTCTGTCAGTTTGTGCCACTGTATGTTGCTGTGATGCTGGAAGCTGTGCCACTGGCATTTCAGATGCCAGCCGGGTCCCCCAGTGAACAGGTTTAAGCAGAGCTTCCAGACTAAGAACAGACAAGAAGGAAGGTCTCAGCTCCCCACTTCCAAGGAAGAAGCCACTGACAACCTTAGGAATAGCTTTGAAGCATTTTCAAATATTTCTAAAATATAGCAAGAGTGAATAATTTCTACATAAAACTAGAAACCACACCCACTGCCCTCAAGTTGATTTTGACTCATAACTACAATCTGTAGGGTTTCGGAAACTATAAATCTTTATCAGGGCAGGCAGCCTCATCTCTCTCCTGTGGAGCAGCTGGTGGGTTTGAATAACTGACCTTGTGTTTAGCAGACCAACACCTAACCCACAGTACTCTAGGGCTTCTTAATTTTGATGCAGTAGATTGACTATTTAGGTATCTCTGCATGGTTTTGTGTGACTGGGCAGCTATAAAGTTCTCCTTGAACTTGTACAGATTCCTAGAACTGTACCTTTTCTGGAGCCCCTCAATGATCACTTCGTTTCTTTGGGGTCTGACTGAAATGCTAAGGTTCTGTTTTGAAAGTAGAAGGAAATCTGAAATTTAGAAACCTCTTCTATCTTTCTGGAGAGAGGCCAGAAAGCAGGAGAGCTGCCAGCCTCGCCCTTGGCAGAAGCTGACCATGTTTTCTCCTTCTTTTAGCCTGGATCCGTGTAAAGAGGAGGCATATGTAGACTTCAGAGTTACTGATTGCAAGGTTCCATTTCTCTCCTGTGCAGCCTTCACCTGTAAAATGCAATAGTACTGTCCTCCTCACAGCGCTGGGGTGAGAAGTGGAAAAATATATGCTAAACTCTGCATTTTGTTCCCACTCTCATCAATACGTATAATAACAATCTCATTCTCATAAACACGGAGGATATAGAAATTCAACCTCAAATGGGATCCAAAGGTAATTTAACAATGTAAAAACCTCCTTCTGTCGTGCTAGATTTGTTCTGTTGCCTTGAAAATCCAGTATGATGTTTACGGTTCTGTGGGGCTGCTAACCAACCTCAAAGCTAGAAGCTCAAACCCACCAGCTACCCCAAGGGAAAGAAATTAGGCTGTGTGCTTCGTCAAAGATTGATAGACTCAGAAACCTTGTAACGGATGTCTATGAGTCGGAACCAACTCAAAGGCAGTGGGTGTGTGGACGTGTTATCAGGAGAGATCAGTCCCTGGAGGAAGACATCATCATATTTGGTAGAGTGGATGGTCAGAACAAAAGAAGACCCCCGATGGGATTGACTTAGTGGCTGCAGCAATGGGCTCACACGTGAGAACAGTTGTGAGGATGGTGGAGGACCAGGCACGGCTTGGTCCTGTTGTCCATAGGTTCAGTGGACATCAACAGTGGCACCCAACTGTAGCAATCACAACACCAACAACACTTAAAGGATCTTGGTGCAGGGCTAAAGCCCTGGGATGCTAGTCATAAAGATTGATGGTTGGACCCACCAGTTGCTTTGTGGGAGAGAGATGTGGCAGTCTGCTCCTGTAAAAACCCTATCCTTGGACACCCTATGGGGCCAGTTCTATTCTACCCTACAGGGCAACTGTGAGGTTGAAATCAACTCACCAGCAATGGAACTGTGTTTTGTTTTTAATACAACCCTGCCAAGATATATTTTTATTGTAGGCGTAGGGGAAATGCTTGTCCAAGAGAACACATTGAGTGGAGGAGTTGGGAAGTCTAATCCCAGAGAAATGCTCCTACCCACCGTGTGACCTGTACACGGCCTCATTGTACGTAGTATTTCTGTCATTCACTTAGTATTTCTTCTTGAGCCCACGGCAGAACTTACTCTTTTCCATACATACGCACCCTTATCGCTGAGAAAGGGCAAAGCCATCAGCTCCACCCTCTGCCAGGCTCAAGGTCCACAGAGATGATGTAAACGGCACCGCAAAACAGCTGAGCGTAGCTTAAGGCCCAGCGTGTGCTCAGTGCTACTGAGGCTTCCAGTCCCGCCCCTGCTCCGCCTTCCCCGCACTCTTCATGGCTGTGCTGCTCTCTGACACGTACAGGAGGCTTTCCCCAGCATCCACCAGCCACCGGGGCTTTGGCTGATGGCGTTCAAGCAAAAGAAGGTGATGTTTGAACCTCAGTAGTGGTGATGGGATGGGAAGGCGGCGTAAAAAACACTGAAATCAAATCAAGTATGTATGAAAGAGGCTTCAAGACATTTGTGGAAATTATTCATTCTTTTTTGCTTCCACTTTCAGTGAACTTTTTTGGGGGGGAAATGTATATGTAGCATATGTATCATAGACCAAACTCCCCCACCCTACAAAACCTCACTGCCATCAAGGCGATGCCAACGCATAGCAACCCTATAGGACAGGGTAGAACTGCCCCTGTGGGTTTCTGAGACTGTCACTATTTACACGACCAGAAAGCCTCGTCTTTCTCCCTCAGAGCCTCCATCTGGTGATTGAGAACTGCTGGCCTTGAGATCACAGCTGAACTCGTAACCAAACACCAAGCTCAAATGCACTGTCATTGCCTCAATTCCCACTCACAGTGCCCCGACAGGGAAAAGCTGGACTCACCCTTTGGGTTTCCGAGACTGTACCTCATTAAGGCAGTAGTAGGAACTTTCATGCCTCTGTGTGTGTATTTATATATTTTAAAATGTTTACATGTATAAACTTGCTGTTGAACTCATGGTGACATGAGATGGTTCAGAATACAACTAACCACAGTATTTTCAATAACTGTGACCCTTTGAAAGTAGATCACCAAGCTCTCCTTTGGAAGCACCTCTGGGTGGATTGGAACGGCTAAGCCTTAGTTAGTAGCCAAGCACTAACAGTGTACAGCACCCAGGGCCTCCGGTGCTAATATGCATTATCTGAGTATACGCTGATCTATATGCTGTATGTTCATGGCGATGATGGTGGGTATCAGGGAGTCAATTCCAACTCGTGGAGACCACGTGTGTGCGGAATAGCTCCACAGAGCTTTCAATGCCTTTGAACCACCAATCTCTCAGTTAGTAGTTAGGTGCTTAATGGTTTGTGCCACCCAGTGACTCCATCTGTATAGGGGATCACCAAGCGGCAACATATATGCATGATGTGGAAGCCCAGGCATTTGCTATTGGAAGCCAGAAAAAGATTATAAGTATTTGAAGTTACATATTCCTACATCAAAATGGGGAGTGGGGGTGGGGGGAATCCACACACAAAATCAGCCACCTTGCATGATGATGAGTCTCTTTTCATCTGAGAAGATCAGGAAAAGCCAGGTGAGAACACGCCAGGGAGGTTGCCCATGTGTTGGCCCATGACTCACTGCATCATTCACCAACCACTCAAGGAGGCTCCACAACATAGAATCTGATGCCCAGCGCAATACAGTCTTCCCCTTTGAGGAGCAAGTCCTCTAGCATGAACAGAGTGTCCTTACTGATTTCCAGCACCTCCCAACTCAGACATTCTACCGTTCTGCAGATCCTCATTCATAGACGGCATCTAGAACTGACACACCGACAAAGCCTTACGAACTCACTGCCATCGAGTCTGTGGCTGCGATTCCTTGCAGCTCTGAGCTGCCTCCATGGGTTTCTGAGACTAACTCTTTACAGAGTAGAAAGCTTCGTCTTTCTCCCCTCCGAGTAACTAGTGGTTTTGAATGACAGACCTTGCTCTTGACAGCCCGATGTGTAGCCGTTACACCACAAGGGTTCCTATAGAATTCTTATTAGGAAGAGTTTATTGTTGTTTTTGTTTGGAATGCAAAAACAATTTAGTGGGGCTTTCACTTATGCAAAGACAAAGTCTTTGTAGACGACGAGGATGAGTGATTTGGACAGAGAGGCATACATATTTCCTGTGCTGAAGGCTCATGGGATCTCCTCTAGCTGCTAAGAGAGGAGATTGGTGGCCAAGAAGTAGGACTTCAGTAAGGAGGAGATGGCAGCAGAGGCTTTGATTTGCAGGGATTCCGCCCTGGCCACACGCGGACACTTGGGGCCAATGAGAGAGACTGCTGCAGGCTTGCTGCCAAATTTCCCTTCCACACTGCAAAACCATGTGAGAGCTCCAATCTTCAGTCAAGCCTGTATGCCAATAGCCTTGCTCACAGCCGCATGCCCTGGGGAATTAGGAAGCAGCTGGAGACAGAGCTTACAGAGTGGTGGCAACATTGCCAGAGGAGACCAAGGGGAAGGAAAGGGCAACCAGATGCCAAATGCAATCCCCTGCACCCCCTGGAGCCCGAGAAGAGTGCGGGCACACTTGATGTGGGTAAAAGCACAAGGAAACTTGGGTTACCCTCCAAAACAACCCAATTGATGGAAACTTACAATAAACCTCAATGAATTACTTAAAGGGCTACCTGTCATACATAGCTAAACATGAAAATCCTACTCAACAATAAAAAGCCATCAGGCCATGCATGGGTACCCAGTACTGTCAAGGCGATTCTGACTCATAGTGACTCTTCATAGGGTTGTGGAGGCTATAAATCTTTATGGGAGCAAACAGCCTCATCTTTCTCCTGAGGAGCAGGTAGAGGGTTTCAACCATCAACTTCAAGGTTAGCAGTCCAGCACTGATCTGACTGCACCAGCACCACCAGGGTATGGAGGAACACTATATGCACCTAGTGAAGTGAAGCAAACCAGCCTGGAAAAGCTAGAGTGTGTGATTCTAACGATAGGACATCTGAAAAGGGAAGAACTAGAGACAGTACAAATATGAAGCCCCAAACCAAACTCGTTGCCATCGAGTCAATACTGATTGAGAGTGAGAGCCCATGGGACAGAGTAGAACCTCCCCAGAGAGGGCTCTTGGCTGTCATTTTTACAGAAGCAAGCCATTGGGTCTTTGCCTTGTGAAGTACCGAGTAGGATCAAGCCAACAACCTTTCAGTGAGCAGTCCCCTGGAAGCCACATCCGCAAACCAAATTCACTGCCATCGAGTCGATGCGACTCATAGCCACCTTCGAGTCTGCGATAGGGTGCAGGTATCCCTGTGAGTCTCCCAGACTGGGACTCACCATGGCAGCAGAAAGCCCTGCCTTTCCCCCTCTGAGAGGGAGGTGGTTTCCAAAGGCTGACCTTGCTGATCGCAGCCCAAATGGGTAACTGCTACAAATGCCAAGAAGTGACAAGAGACGCCTCGGGTTGTCAGACTCTGAAAGCGAGCAGGATGGATCTGCCAAGAGTGACAGAGAGCATGGCGTTCCGGAAGCCCTGATTTCTGATTCTGAAATTGGGGGGAAAATACATTACTGTGGCTTTCAGTCACCCATTTTGTGGTATTTGGCTGTGGCTGCCATAGGAAACAAAGACCCTCGGAGTCATTGAAGTTTATGCATGAGAACGTTCAGGGACAGAAATATCAAGAAGGCTGTCCAAGGCCAAGGGACGGTTTGTAGAAGGGCCTCTGACTCTCATGAATGTTAACAGTGATGAAAAAGAACCTTTCACTTTTGTTCTGCCTTTGCGTTTTCATCGAATCTGTGTTGAATTACCAGCAAATTGCTCTCTGCTTTAGTGACCAACATGCTGCTTCACCCGCTCACAAAAAGTAGGTGAAAGACAATATAGGTTGAATGCACCGTTTAATAATGAGATCTTTGTTGATGGAAAAAAACATGTCTTAGAAAGCTCTCAGAAAGCCCGTACACACGCCTACAGCCTGCAGGGTGAGTCACAGGGTGTGGTCAGAGAACAGAAAACTGATCATCTTTGAGCAAGCCGCAGACTCACCGTTCCTCTTGCCCAGGGACAAAGGCTCCTGGGGGTCTGAGCCCGGGCGGCTGTTATTTCATCTCTGGGGAGGGAGCAGTCCAGGAGAAGAGCTAAGTGCCCATGCTGGGAGCATGGCCTGTATGCCCCTTCCATCCTGCCGCCCTTCTCTGCGTCACCTCTCACCTGCACACTGCAGAACCCTTGGAAATGGTCTCCTGTTCCCTCATGGACAGCAGCCAGGGATTTGTCAGATTGATGCTGACGTATGGGGTCAAGCCAGGCATGCAACATCTCTCTGCAATATATGGTAAAGTTCTGTCTCCTCAGCCTGCAACCCAAGACCTTCGTCCTGGTGGCCAATGCGACCACTCTTCAACCGCATGACTCCTCATTCTCTGTGTTGGTCTTCTCAAGCTGCAGTGCACGGACATTCTGCATCTCCCCACCCCTCTTACTCCTTCTGCCAAAGGCCCCATCTCTTTCTCCTCCTCCTGTCTCCGTGTTCCCGTGGGGTGGTGGTTCTTGTGTGTGGTCAAATCGATTCTGGCTCATAGTGACCCCGTAGGACAGAGTAGAACTACCCCTGTGGGTTTCCTAGACTGTAATCTTTACAGGGGGAGCCCTGGGTGGTGCAGTGGTTACGAGTTGGACTGGTAGCTATGAGGTCAGCAGTTCAAAACTACTAGGAGCTCTTGCAGGAGGAAGACCAGACTTTCTACTCCCTTATGTTCTACTTTTGTATGTCTTAATTCCCACTTTTTTTTCAATTGAAGTGTTTTTATCTGTTTTATTTTGTTATTGTTGATCATTCAAAATATATTTTTCTGTCTATGAAATCCAGGATAGGTAAATCTATAGAGACAGCAACTAGATAAATGGCTCCTTGAGGGTCTGGCTGGGGTGATAGAGGGGCAAGGGGGAGCTAATATGGGTGGGTACAAGAACGAAGGAAACGTTCAAACTGATTGTGGTAATGATCGCACCACTCTTCTGGAGGCAATCAGACCATTGCGTTGTCTGAGATGTGAATTATATGCCAAGAAAACTGTTCTTTATAAAAGTTCCAGTCTGGGAAAGCCACAGGGGCAGCTGTATCCTATCCTCCGAGGCCGCTAGGCATCGAGGGGCCGCGATGGTGGAGTGGTTGGCATCTTTACAGGAGCAGCACACCAGCGCTGCCATCCAGCTTGGTGTGTTGGGACCGTCGACCTTTCATTTTGCAGCCTGGTGCTCACCATCGAGCAAGTCACCTTCCTTGCCCTGCTCACACCTTCCCACCCAGCGACTCACCGCTTCCCGAGGCTTCCCTGGTACGTCTAGTTTTCAATGCAGGGGCTGCCATTCTGGGGCTGCCCCTGTGGGTAGAGATCATCAAAACCCATCGAGTGTGCCCGTGCCAAGCACAGGGCCCAGGGCTTCCTCCCAGATTGTCTCCCACACAACAGCCCTTCGAGGTGGCCCTTGATGGCTCGGTGGCACGCGACAGAGTCCAGCTCAAGCTGGGTTAACACATTGCCTCGCTCCAGTGAAAACTCTAAAGGAAGAGACGGCTCCAGCGACATCGGCTCCAACCAGGGCCTCTCTATCTGTCGGCCCAGCTCCTGTGGCTCCTCTATAAGGCCCAGAGAAGGATGAGAGCTTCCGGCGGTCGCCACTCAATCCCCGGGACAACAGAAGGCACTGAGACTCTTTCCCAGAATTCCCAGCAGAAATCTCTTTCTGTCTCCAGTTCCGAATCAATCATGTGACCAAAGGAAAGGGGTTTGTGATGAGCCCTGCCTGGTTTCATGTGTCTGATCACTGCCACCCCACCCCCCACCCACCTCCCTCAAGGCACACAAGCCCAAATCAAGCAAGGAGCGGCTTTAGAAGCAAATAGCAGTGTGGGAAAGCCCAAACCCACCAGGATCATGTAGAAGCCCAGGATTCATTTCAACACCAGAAACATTTCTGCCCACTAAGAATGCTGCTCTATTCTACACGGGAAGGAGTTGTAAGAATAAGCGTGGATGACAGATAACCACTTGGAGGGGGCCCACCAACAAGCATCTCCCAGAACTGTCTTCAATTGGACCAGAACATGAACCACAGGAACTCAGTTTCCCAGTGGATTCACAAAGTGTTGTGCAAAGCCTTCTGAAACAAGATTACATCTTTGAATGGGAATCAAGCAGCCAGGGACTTAACAATTGGTTCATGTGCTCAAAGAATGATCTCAATCGCAGCGGTTTAAGTCATTGTCTTGCTTTAGTTCTAATCTGTTGAGCTATTGTCTTGTCAGAGTCCCTGCTGAGCAGAGACTTTCAGGGAGAAAGCCTTGCCCTTTGAAGGCTGTAAGGCAGATCCGCCTGCCTTGAACTTTGCTGGTCACTCTTGCGAGCAGCCCTCGCCCTTCTCCCGTCACTGCATTTCCAACTAACTCGGTGCTTCTGTGCGTGTGTGTGTCTGGGCTCAGCTTATCGTCGTCGTCGTTAACCACGTCTTACAATTTCTCCTCTCTGCTTTGCACATGACTCTGCAAAAGCAATAGTAAATTGACTTCTACCAAAAAAAGCACATCATCAATTCGCCTCCCTGTACCCTGGTCTATTCATTAGGGCTCCATTTGAAATGTTGCAAATATGTGTCCCACTGGCTGTATGAGAGCAGTCGCCACGTGCATACGTCTGTGTCCGTGCAGGTTAAGCACTTGCTATTTTCCCTGCGCGTTCTCACCATTACTGCATGAGGTATGTGCTAAAATTGGCTCCATCTGGAGCACTGGTGTGCAGTGGGTTGCTAACCTCAAAGTCAGCAGTTTGAAACCACCAGCCGCTTATGGGAGAAAAATGAGACTTTTTACTGCAGTAAAGATTTCCAGTCACGGAAACCCACAGGGTCAGTTCTACGCTGTCCTATAAAGTCACTGTGAGTCAGGACTGACTCAATGGCAGTAACAGTGGGGCAGTGTGTTAAGTGTTAGGCTACTCTCCACAAGATCAGTAGTTCAAACCCACTAGCCACTCCAGCCGAGAAACATGACACTGTCAGTTCCCGTTAAGATTTATAGTCTCAGAATTATGACTCAAAGTGGATTTTTTTAATAGATGAAGGAAATAATAAAGTCACCATGCACCCAGTGCATGGCCACTGTCAGTACTTCCAAGAAAATGATCTGTAAGGAGCCCTGGTGGCATAGTGGGCTACGTAGTGAGCTGCTAACCACAAGGTCAGTGGTTCAAACCCACTAGCTACTCCATAGGAGAAAAACAAAGTTTTTTACTCCCCTAAAGAAGTCTTGGAAACCCAAAGAAGCTGTTCTTCCCAGTCATAGAGAGTCACTCTGAGTGGATGTGACAGTAGCAAGTTTGGTTGCGTTGTTTGGATCTATAAGCTGCTCCGCCCACCACAGCATTTCAAATATGCCCTGTATCTGGGAGACCCTTGGCCTCTGTGCAGTAGCCTGTTCCACAGCATCCTAACAGGTACAGGTGGTCTCTGACATACGACACATTCTAGGTACAGCAAACCTCACTCAGGACCATCAGCATATGTGGAATGTGTCCTCCGGGGAGGACGTTCTGGGAAAATGCATGCAGGGGCCATGGGGAAAACTTCTGAGTTCTGTGCACATGGTCCAACCATTTGACCAGGGTCATATGATGGAAGCAACGGTGGGGAAATGCTGCATAAGGCATGAACTCTGAGGTTAGAACTTAATAACACCGATATGGAACCATGAGGAAAGGGAATTGGACCTCAGGACGCCATGCATTAGGAAGAGGACGGAAAAGCTGAACAGGAAAGAAATAATGAAGCAGAGGGAGAGTTGACAACATGGTTTACATCGAAGAGTTAGCTGGAGGCTTTTCTAAGCCCAAATCAGGTGCTTCAGGTGTGTGGAAACATAAGCCCAACTGCTGAGTGCTGATATGTTTCCAAGAAATACACAGGGAAAAAAAGGAAAGAACTATACAGACAATTCGAACTAAGTTTCTCACTGGAAATGCCACCTACATCTCCAGGAATAATCCAGACGATCTAGAATCTTCCACAAGAGGAGTTATTACCCCAACTGACAAAATGCCAATCCTTTATCATTGAAGTACTTTAAAAAAACGATCTGTGTAATTTGTATGTGTGCATCTATGTGCTATGCATTGAACTGGGCCCTTCAAATATATGTACTACAAATTCTTACCTTAAGTGTGTGGTGTGGTTGTCCTATTCAGGAGGCAGGATGAGGGCAGGGCGTGTCTTGAGTCTGTGTCCTCTGAAACAGGCAACTCCGTGGGCAGAGCTGTGGGAAAATCGATGCCAAGCCGCTTGGAGATCTGCACGGAATCTAGCAACAAGCTGGAGAGATGGGAGCTTCCCCCAGGGCAGACAGAGCAGGCAGGCCTTCCTCCGGAGCTGGCAGCCCGAACTGTAAGGCGTGAGAATAGAAATGTCTGGTCGTTAAGGGCATCCACTTGTGATACTTCTGGTATACTTGCATTGGATATATTTGATATAGATAACTGTCAATATGCAAGTAAGTAATAAGAGATAGCTATAAATTTCTACGTGATGTATCCAAGCCTCAAGGATTAATAAAGGCCAGGTTTCTAAAGATAATCCTAATAGAAGACAATAGTCATGAAAACTAAACCACACACAAACAAGGCATTCCACTTATGTCAGAACCCACTTATGACAGGATTGTTGGAAGGGGAAACTACCTCTAGTACAGAGACAGGGTCCCGTCCCTGACTGTTGTGTTGGTAGTTGAGGTAGTTTACTGTGCCAACCTGGCCAATAAACACATATGGGGTTAATTGAAGGTTAGAGGGATAAATGGCTCAATGAGCCTCGCCTTTCATGTTCTGGGTCTCTTGCTTTCTGATGATTGGACCAGGGTGCAGCTGCCTTAGCCAGTTCTCTGCTTCAACTGGCAAGGCTCACTTCCTGCAAGACATCCCTGAGGAGAAGCCACATGGATCTACCCTGATGCAGCCCTGGGTGCTGGAGCACCTGTGTGGAGACCCTTGCCAGCGCTGAGATGCTTACACATTCACTGACTGGGCTTTCCTCCTGCAGTCAGCATCATTGCATCTGCTTTGTGAGATGGAGGAGGACTTTGTGGATTGGTGTTGGACATATGGGTTAATGGGTTAATGTTGGACTTGTGGGCTTGGGC
>NW_022103920.1:87140009-87147435 GCF_000313985.2 Echinops telfairi
CCTTTTGCCATCTGCACGGCGAGCTGTGGACCAGATGGTCGTCGTCCGTAAGGTTTTCACTGGCTGGTTTCTGAAAGCAGCTTGCCAGCCCTCCCTCTCTCCAGTTCCTCGAAACCTAGTCTCTTCTCAAGGACCCTAGCAACATGCAAGCCACTCCTGACAGGCAGGTGGTGGGCTGGCTTCAGTGCATTGGCTAGACATTGAATCATGGTCGCTCTCGTGGAAGGCAAGAATGCTCCCACGGAACCACTGCACCCTCATTCCCTCCCTCAGAGTCCAGACCTTTCAGTAACCCTCTGCTCAATTCTCATGCAGTCCTCTCCACTGCCTCCCTGGGAAAAGGAAAGATTGACAGTGAAAGGGTAACTGGGTGGGTGCCAGTCCTTGCCCAAGCTTTATCTCTGGCACTCATGATTTGGGCAACCAGAAACTATGCACGTGCTCTGGGATAGAGTTCTCAGAGCCTCTTAATGCCCAGAGGAAAGGAGTCTCTTTCTCCTTCTCAGCATGAGAAGCAAGCCTTGTGAGGAGCCTCCCTCGTGTAGTACATACATGGCACTCCCCTTTCCGCCCCCAGTCTCTCTGAGTGTGTCCACTACCCGTCACAGGTCCTCTTGGCCCATGGGCCCTTCCCTTTCTGTTTCTCTTTTATTTCCCTTGCCCATCTTTCTTCTTCCCACCTCTCTCTTTCCACGGAGTAGATTCCGTTACTCTTTCTGACGGTCTGGATGGAGGACACTCTTTGGTGATAGAATAATGGCAGGCCAAATAATTTTTTTCTTTTTTGCCTGAACAACTTGGCTTAAACCCAACTTGGCTTAAATCTACTCAGATAAACATTTATTTAGGTCATGGAATATAGCTCATAAATCCAGGATGGCATGGTAAAAGATTGAGTCCAAAAATTCGTGCCACCTAGTGGTTTGCTGGAGCAAGTCTGCAACACTCCCTTCTCCCCACTCAGACAGCACAAAGGGGAAGGAAACATACATGTGAGGGCCAGCCCGTGTACACGAGCACTGTCATGCAAGGCATCGTCTGGCGGTCCCTTGTTTAATTCTCACACCACCATGATGAGGGCAGCAGCATCCCTCTGAGTGAGGCACTGAGAGCTGTGTTTGTGCCTGGTACATCATCCAATCCCCTGGACCACGACTGAAGAGTGCGTGTAAGGAGGACTCATTGAGAGGGGAGTGTTGACCCGGGCACCTGGCTGGGAAGCCCTTGGCCCACTGAACATTCTTCATGTCAGGAAATGGCAGAAAGAAAAGGAGGAGGAACAGAGACAGAACAGTGTGAGCTCTGGGCAGAATGTAGAGGGAAGAAACAGGATGAGGGGGAAAGTAGAGAAGAAAAAGGAGATGAAAGAGAAAGGGAGACGAGGGAGGGAGAAAGAAAGACTACTGAGAAGGAAGATGAAAGGAAACGAAGAAACCAGGGGAAAATCTAGAAGCCCATGACGCCCAACCCTCCAGCCCCCTTTGAAGAAGAGATGCTTTCCCTGAGCAAACTGCTTTCAGCAGGTGCCCTAGTTGCATAGTAATGAAGTCAAGGTGGCTGGGAGCCTCTGTGAGCTGAACAGCATGGCTGGTCTCTGGTTTCACTGCCTGGCTGGCCATGCCTGGCCACTGGGGGCCACCAGGAGAAGGCATGTCACCTGGCACCTGCTCCTATGGCCTTGTGGGTATTCTTTCCATGGGATGACACTCTCTGCAGGAGGGACAGTCCATGGCAAAAGAGTGAGAAACCCTGCCAGGGTGAGGCTTGTGTTTCCAGCTAAACTGTCAGTGCCGTGGGAACCTGAGTGGGAGTGTCGGTTGTTGAGCCCCTGGGAGGACAGTGAAAAGGGGAAACACAATGGCAGGATGATGCCTCTGTCCAACCAGTCCCCTTTCATTGGCTTTGTCAAAAAGGAGGTCACAGCTGCTGTGTGTGAGTAGAGGTGGACACAGGAATTTTATTGTGTCCTTCTTTCATCCCACACTCCCCTCCCCACCACAACTTACATGGAAGGTTGGCTCAAACCCTTGAACAGTTTATTAGAATCCCAGAGTGAACTGGAAATTAAAGGAAACAAGAGACAGTCGAAAAGGCAGGTTAAAGGGAGAGAGAGTGAGATCCCTTTTAAGGATCCACCGACCACATTTGCATTTGCATCACAGGGACCAGCATCAGGCACAGAGAGATCAAAGTAAGACCAGGGAAGGACACACCTGGGAGGGACACATTTTCAGCCAGCTAGGTCTCCTTGGTGTGCCAAATCCCGAGCACCTCGTGGGAGTGGGGATGCTAGGATTTCCGAGCTGGAAGGGGCCTCAGAGATCACCTATTCCAATGCTTTCATTTTGGGGATGTGAAAAACGAGCCCTGTGAATTAAATCCCTTGTCCAAGGCTTTTCCATGATGCCGGCCATTCAAAGGGACCCTCCTTATGTTGCACTGACCCAGACAGCTGAGTGGACCCGTGTGGCAGTGACAATGGGGTTTAATTCCAACAGAGACCATTTTCTGCAGTCTGATCCAGAGGAGAGGGGGAAGGCAAGGGCAGGGTCTACCCCCCGCTGCTGTTTTGGGTAGTTTACTAGACAAGCACCATGAGAATCTTCCCGCTCTTTTTCAGTCAACCGTATTCCTTTACCCGCCACTCTCTGTATCAGATGCCACAGGAGGTGCAAGGAGCAGAGAGGAGCTGTTTCGTGGTTCCCAGTCCCCTCTGCAGTGGAAGGAGAAAGGGGGTGCCACTTTCATCACCACAGGACCTAGAGGCCGTTGTCCACCAGCCCTGGCCTGTTTCCTCATCTGCAAAGTGAGGGGATTGGAATTCCTTCCGGGACAACACTTGTTTCAATGGACATTTACCCAGGACTTAGCAGGGTGATGCTACATAAACACTAAGCATTGCATGTTGGTGCGGTAACACTTAGCAATGTGTGAGACTTGGTTTTGTCTTCTTTCCTGTAGGGAGGAGTGTTTGTAGACTGGAGGAACAAATGAAGGAGTGACCAGCTCTGCCCTGGGCTGCAGATGGCCAGCAGCTCAAAGCCATCCATCACTCTGAGGGAGCAAGGTGAAGCTTCCTGTACCCCAGAAGACTAGCAGCCTTGGAAAGCCACAGGGGGCAGTTCTACCCATCCGGAGGGTTGCTTTCAGTCTGAATTACCTCCATGGCAGTGAGCGTTTCTTTTCATTCTTATATATCCCACTCCTTACCTGACCCCCCCCAAACTCCAACTTGTTTATCTAGCCACTTATTCAATATTTCTTTTCGGTTGTCTTTATCCGTTTCAGTAAAGCCTACGGAGTAAAATCTTCAGGAGCTTTATGCGCTGATGGGGCACGACTCCAAATGAGAGGAAACAGCTGCAAACGTCAGTCAATAACTGGGACTTGGAAAGTGCCCAGTATGAATCCAGGAAAATTGGAAGTCGTTAAACATGAATAAAGATTGACATTCTAGGAGTCAGTGAGCTGAAACGGACCGGTGTTGGCCATTTTGAATTAGAAAAGCACGTGGTGTACCAGGCCCGGGAATGACGCAGTCAAGCGGAATGGCATTGCATTCATGGTCAAAAAAGGTATTTCAAGATCTGTCTTGAAGTAGAATGCTGTCTGTGATGGGATCGTGTCAATCCCATACAAGGACATCCAATCACTGCAACTACCAGTCAAACTTATACACCAGCCATCAAAGATAGAAACAAACATGCCCAGGGAGAACAAAAGCGGCTCTCAGAAATAGCCACCCAGGAGCCCTTCTCCATGTGCAAGCTCATGATTTCCTTGACCTAAAGCAGTTTATGACAACAGATCTGATCAGGCGTACTATGGCAGTGCCGCAGTTTTAATTGTACTGCACCCCTCTTATATCTATGCATATATGTGTTGTGTGAGTGTGCGTAGGACCCTATAGGACTTGCTACCCCTTTATTTGTCCACCAAACAGTTATGGTGTCTATTTAGGATACATACACATGATATTTGACACATGGATTGAAATCCATTGGCAATCAAATAACAATGATAAAAATGTATTAGGTCCTCCTAAAATGAGAGTATGTGTTGAAATGCTCACCTTTTTACCTGTGGACATCCTGGGAATTCTGTTTGGGAATCGGGTTTTCATTTTCATGCTAATTATCCATATCCATATAGGAATATTCTAACCTTTGTCAAAGAAGGGAAGATAGGAGCCTTATCAGGGTATCCAAGGAACTGAGGAACGATGAGTTTACAGTAATTGCGAAAGACAAGGATCTTCCCTAGAAGCAGCAGAGAGCCTGGTGGACCCTCTGCCCCCAGTCAAGGGACGTGAATAACCTCGCTATCAGACAGAGAGAGTACTGTGAACCTAATAATAGCAGATGGAATTCAGTTGTAATGGCCTCCCTCTTGACCCATTTTGGATTTGTTCTTGTTTTCAATATTTCCTGGTTTTTCTCAACAGAGGCTTTTCCTCTGGTTTGTTGAAATATTGTTATTGGTCTTTTCCTTCTTCCTTTAAAAATATTTACTGTTTTCATTTTGTTGTTATTGGTCTTTGAATGTTTTCGTGTCCATGAAGCACGGGAGGAGTAGATGTATAGAGACAATAATTGGTGTGTGGCTTGTCAGGGATAGGGAAGATTGGAGGAAAATGAGGAGCAAATAATGAAGACAGGAGGAGGGAGGAAGGTCTAGAATCGACGTGGTGATGAATATACGACTGTTTTTAAAGATGACTGAACCTTGGAAGAGTATGATTTGTGGTATTTGGCTCAGTAAAAATTGGGAAAAATAAAATAAAGGGTGAAGCAACAGAGTCTTGCCTTGTAGCTGGTGCCCTGCATTCAGGTTTCTAGTCCCCTGACCTGCAAGAAAATACATTTTTGTTCTTTGAAACTATCCACTTGCAGTATTTTTCTTACTGTAACACAAGGACACTAAGACCCCTAGTGAAAACAAAGTGCTATAGGAAACAGCGAGCAGAATTCCTTCTAAATTGGTAAGCTCATAGTCTGTTTCCCATCCATTTATTTGTTCATCAAGCAGCTAGGGTGCCTACCAAGTAGGATGAATAACTGCCCAAGTTTTCTGAGAACTGAGAGAGGTCCAGATTGTGGTATTTTCGGTACTAAAACCAGGGATGTCGTGGAGAAAGCAGAATGGGTTGGCTTCCCTATTAACAGAGCAGTGCACTGAACTGGAAGTGCAGTGCATGATGCTGAAGCAAGCCTAGTCTTCTCCCTCGGGGGCCTTCTGAGAGAAGCAGACTTGAAAGCAGCGAGTGCTCTCACACACTGCAGGTGTTGTAAATGCTGTCTGTGCTGTGCTACGGGTTTAGGGACCTTGAGAGGCGAGGGTCAATCCTTTCTCAGGGTCAGGGAAAAAACCGTTTATGACAACAGATTTGCTCAGGCATTCTATGGGAGGTTGAACTGCACCATATCCCTCAGATGCCTACGTTGTGCGAGTGTGTGTAGTGTCCTACGGGACAGAGTCAACTGCCCTGCTATATAGGTCTGCCATCCAGTCAGTTCAGCTGCCAGTGACTGTGTGTACAACAGAACAAAACACCACCTGGTCCTGCGCCAGCCTCGTAATCGTGATACCAGAGCGCATCTTGCAGGCTCTGTGTCAGTCCATCTTGTCGAGGGCTTCCTTGCTCGTGCCGCCTCTCTGACAACCCCGAAAGCAAACATCAATCAAATCAGTGGAAGACGCCTTCGTCACCTCACCAAGAAAAGCTGACGTGAACTCAAAGATCAAGACAATGCTCATTTGCTGTTTGATGTGAAGGGGCTAGTGCATTTGGATTTCATTTCATCAGGTCAGATTCTTAATTAAGCTTTCTATTGGGAGGTTCTGAAAGATTGAGTAATGGTGCAACAAAAAAAGTCCTGATTCGTGGCAGACAGGGGCCTGGTTTCGCCACCACGACAATGCACCTGCTCACACAGCCATCTCAGCGTGCCAGTTTTAGTCAAAAAACAGCATGCGTCTCTTGACCCACACACCTTACTCACCTGACCTTGCTCCGGGTGATTCTGCTCCCAAGCATGAAGAGGGATGCCAGGACGGCGATTTGATAAGGTAGAAGAGGCGAAGAAGAAAGCAACGGAGATGCTGTCAGCCACCCAAACAGATGCGTTTGAAAATGTTTCCAAGAATGGAATTCCAGACTTGACAAATGTATTAAGTGTAATGGAGAGTGCTTTGAAGGTGATAAGGTTGTTTTGTTAAAAAATAAATAAATTAAATATATAGCTTTGAAAAAAAATTCTGTTTTGGGGGGGGGCTACACCCTCGTGTGTGTGTGTGTGTGTGTGTGTGTGTGTGTGTGTGTATTTCACCTTTGTCCTCAAAGTGGTGATATCTATCTATCTATCTATCTATCTATCTATCTATCTATCCATACATACATATAATGACATATATATCATATCTATAGATATCAAAGTCCTAATCCTTATGACAACACCCTTACAAAATTAAGAGAGGGAGTTTATAAAGCAAAATATCTGTGATTGATTTAAACTCATAGCAACCCTATAGGACACAGCAGAATTGCCCGTTGGCTGGTCAAGGCTGTAAACCTTTAAAGGAGCAGGAGCCTCACCCTTCTCCTTACGGCAGCTGATGGAGGTAAACGGCCGGCTTTGTGGTTCGCAGCCAGACTTGTGACACACTAGGCCACCAGGGAGTTTACAGCTTCATGTTTTCTCATCGAGATAGTTTACAACAGTACCTGTGAAAAACACTGTCGAACTTCCAAAAGAAAACATAAGAGAAAATCTTTGCATACGTATACCAGGCAATAATTCTTATAAAAGTCCATTTAAACCGTTGAATTTGTATGGTGTGTGTCCACAAAACTGTTAAAAACTGTGAATATATAAAAATTGGACTTTAGCAAAATTTAAAAGTTCTGCTCTTCAAAAAATCATGTTTGGAAAATGAAAAGACAAACCATTTATTGGGAAAAAACAGAAGCAATTAAAATAGGGGAAAGATGTGAATAGATGTTAGATTGTGGTTGAGAACATTGTCGTTTGTGGTGACCCGTGTGTGCAAAGCAGAATTGCTCTATGAGGTTTTTCAAGGTGTGATCTTTGGAAACAGGTTGTCAGGCCTGCCCTCCAAGACACCCCAAGGTGGGGTTGTAGCTTTCAATAGTAGCTAAGCTCAACCACTTGTGCCATGCAGGAATTCTTGACAAGAACAGACAAATCATCAAAGAAGCATTCATGTTATTAGCCAACACTATTAGAAATGCAAATCAAATTCTAACAGATGGTGTGTTAGTCTGGGTACTTTAGAGAAACAAATCCACAGAAACTCATGTATAAGAGAGAGTTTTATATAAAGGATAAGTGCACATCAAGAAAACAGCCCAACCCAATGCTGCCTAAGCCCACAAGTCCAACATTACCCATATGTCCAACACCAA
>NW_022103920.1:87150708-87157462 GCF_000313985.2 Echinops telfairi
AAAAATAATAATTTATAAATTATCAAGGGTTCATGAGGAAGGGGGGAGCGGGGAGGGAGGGGAACAATGAGGAGCTGATGCCAGGGCCTTAAATGGAGAGCAAATGTTTTGAGAATGATGAGGGCAATGAATGTACAAATGTGCTTTATACATTTGATGTATGTATGGATTGTGATAAGAGTTGTATGAGCTCCTAATAAAATGATTAAAAACAAGGCAGAAGATGACTTTCATAATGCTTTTAAGGAGCCCAGGCAACCCACTGAAGAGCCCTGGTGGCATAGTGGTTATGTGTTGGGCTGCAATCTGCAAGGTTGGCAGTTCTAAATCCAAGTTGGATGATATTAGTATTTTTTCCTTTTGATTTTAAAAGAAATTTAAGCTTTTTTTGTGTGTGTGGGCTTCTAAAATGCCCTGAAACCAGCCCCTTTGTCTGGTGGTAGAGCTATCCCTGGGGGTCTCACAAGACCACCAGAAATGAAAGGCAAGCTTATCATTTCCTATGAGGGAATGGCCAGGAGTACAAATTAGGCATTCAGCTCCGAGTTCTGCTATTGATTTGTCAATCGTTTCACACGAGCTAGTTAACCTCTGAGGGTCTAGCTCCCCAGTGTGTGAAGGAGGAATAAAAATTCAGTGCTCACTCCCAGGCCCTAGGCATTACAACGTCATTCAACAAATATTTACTCTGTACCTGAACTGTGGCAGATGGGGAAAACACAGACAAGGACCCTGCGGTTCCTAGCCTTAACCCACTGCTAAATTCCCTCAAAAGAACATTCTAGCATATAAAATGCACTATATTGGGGATCCTTGGGAAGCCATGTGCGACTGTCTGCTCCCCTAAAGATGTAACATCTTGGGAAACTCTTAGGAGCAGTTCGACTCCTGTCACATACAGGGTGGCTATGAGTCTCGAAATCTTTTGGATGGTGGTGGGCTTGGGTTAAAAAAGGCACTTGCTAAAAAAATAAATAAACAAGGCACTTGCTTGTCCTCTGTCTGTTTTGTTGCGGTTGTTCCTTCAAAGACTGACCGTTGTGTGTATTTCCAGGGAGAGGCAGAAAACCACAAAGGCTTAATTAGAAAGGTAGATTCGGGAGAAGTCGTGTGGGAGATTTCAAGCAGCAATTAAAGGAGATTCCCTACAGGTTAGGAAGGAGTCCACCACCGGGTTTGTGAATGCTGACAAAAGCCCATGCAGGCCATTTTGCCATTTTGCAGGTTCCTTTAAGGTCCGTCTTTGAGCAGTGCGTTGGTCATGACATTGCTGTGAGATGCCCTGGTGTCAGCTCTGACTATAGGGCCCTATGCACATCCTGGTGTTGGAAGAGCAAACTGCCGGTGGTGAGCCAATGCAAACTCATAGCAGCCCTATAGCGCAGGTTAAAACTGCCCCTGTGAGTTGCCAACGCTGTCATTCTTCATGGGAGGAGAAAGCTGTATCTTTCTCCCTTGGAGCGGCTGGTGGTTTCAAACTGCTGGTCCTGTAGTTAGCAGCACAACGCATAATCACTCCACCACGAGAACTCCTCCAGTACACGGTAGTAGTGGGCATATAACAGCATGATTAAAGGAAAGATGTCTTTCACCACGAAATAACTCCCCTCCTAGCCTTCTGTGTGAACCTGATGGCCTATTGCTAACCATTCTTTCCATTGGGTTAAACGCTGCCTCTCTTCTACGATCTCTTCAAACACTCCCTCACTTCACCTATCAAGTCCATTTAAGTCCACTCTACCTGTGAAGTCCACGGGGACATGCAAGAGGACACGAGTGAGCGGGTCTGGAAGAAGTCCACCAAAGGAAGCTGGAGACAATCCCCTCCTCCCTCAATTACCATTACAGTGCTGCCTTTGGCTTGAGATAAATTCCTACTCAGAGAGTCAGTCAACAGTCACTGGGTGTGCTGAACACACAGGTTGGGTTGAGAAATGCCCATGCCATTTTCAGTTAAAACTCTGCTGTCTACATAGCATCGATGACAAATGATGGCAAAGACCAACTGTGTTAGTCGGGGTAGACTCGAGAAACAAATTCCTGGACACCTATAGGTGTATAAGAAAGAGCTTTATATCAAAGAGCAACCGTATATTGAGAAACATCCCAGTCCAGATCAAGTCCGTAAGTCCAATATCAGCCAAGTCCATATGCCCAATACTAATCCATAAATTCTTCTTCAGACTCACACAGCCATGCAATCCTGCCCAATGCAGGAAGACCACAGGCCAGTGGGTGGAAAGTCTTGTAGATCCAGTGAGGATGCAAGGATCTCAGTGTGACAGGGGTCTCCATGCTGCTCCTCCAGCTCCAGGGCTCTAATATAGCACCATGTGTCTTGTCAGCAGGAAGACGAAGCTGGGTGTGTGTGTGTGTGTGTGTGTGTGTGTGTGTGTGTGTGTGTGTGTGTCCTCCAGTGAGCTTTGTATCTCCTTTGTGCCTCCAAATGAGGTCAGCAAGCTGTGACTTAATTGACAGGTTAGACTCCACCTCTTCTCAAGTCGACACCAGATTATGTAACTGCACACCAACCATAACATGCCACTGTGTTTTTACAAATGAGCTAGGTGTACATTTCCTTCGTCATTACTATTATAATTTTGCTCTAGCAACTGTATGGACTCAAGGAGCCCTGGTGGCGTACAAGGTCAGTGGTTGGAAACCACCAGCTAGCTGCTCCTCAGAATGCTGCTGCTTTCTACTCCTGTTGGAAACTCAGGGGGGTAGTTCTACTCTGCCCTATGGAAACAATTGGATGGCAGTGAGTTCGGCTTTGAGGTCCAGTTAACTATGGATTCAGGAATACTTTGAAATTATAGCTTATCTTTTCCCAATAGGCAAGATTTTGAACAGTTGACTCCTTCATTGTCCTACATTTCTGCTTAATGGTGTGTTGTACTTTGATAACTGGTTCCTTTTCAGCGAGTATCTTTTTAGTACATACAACACTCATTTTTAAATTTATTCTGTTTTCTGCACAATATTTCCTCCCTCCTTGTCTCCTGGACACGAGACAGAACATTGTGATGCCTCTTCTGAGGTTTTTATCCCTGGTATTCATTGCCTTGGAAATAGAGGTGTTTTACCAAAAAGTGAACCTAGAAACATGTTGAGTTTTATAAACTCAACTACAAGATGCACTGGCCTCTTTCTCCACAGAATAACAGTTCATAGGTTTCCATGAGCTCTCCCAGGGAGTCCTGCTGGTGCAGCCGGTAAGCTGTTTGCTGCTCACCGTAGGCCAGCGGTTTGAACCAAGCAGCCGTTTTCGCAAGAGAAAACTGCAGTCTTCTTCCACAAAGATGGACTGCCTTGGAAATCCCACGGGGCAGTTCTGCTCTGCTCTGTCGGGTCCCTATGAACAGGAATCGGTGCAAGAGCAGCGGGTCTGGGTTTTGGTTAACCTGAACTTCCCAAGCTCCCTCATCAGAGAGAACAATTAGAATGAGATGCACCATATAAGGAGATGGGATGTACAAATGGTTAACCCCTGGCTCACTTATGGAAAGGTTGGCCATTAGAATCTACCGAGAGACACCTCGGAAGCAAGCCCTGGTGGTCTGCATCCGAATGATCATGGCCATGAAAACCTGTGGAGCGATTCTGCTCCAGCACCGGGTGGCCATGGGACTGAATCAACTCAATGGTTTGGTTTTGCTTAATGTGACAATCACTCTTGCTCACTGCCACTGAGTCAGTGATGACTCATAGCAAAAGTCATGTTCCTAATTTTGACCTTGTCATTGTTCTCCCCACAAACTCCCCAGTTCATCAGAAGATACCCAAACCCTTCTCCAAAACGGTTTTGTCTCTGAGAAGGGTCGGGATATGGCAGGATTGTGGGTAGGTTGCCAGTGAAGGTCCTACTCCCACCCCCCAGCTTAGGCAGCAGACCCAGTGGCTGCTCACCCAGCCAGTCCCATTAACTGCCCTGGAGGGACTCACTGTCTATAGTAAGACCATGGGGTCGTTCCATAGAAGTATAGGGATGGAGTTTAACCTGTCAATCAGGTCCCAGCTTGATGGTGACTCCTTGTGGGTGTGGCCTTCTCATAAGGAGGGCCCTGGGAACCTCCCCGAGCCCCTCTCTACTTTTATCTTTCTACTTGCTGACCCTGATTGCTGCCAGAGCCATGATGCATCCACCACCATTGGATCCACACAACTTTGCACCCACCAGCCTGTGATCTTCCTGCAGTCTGCATCATTGCATGTGGCTGTGTGAGTCTGAATAGGGACTTATGGACTAGAATCAGACTTATGGGCTGGGATGTTTTCTTGATTTATAACTACTTCTTTATATAAAGCTCTTTCTTACACATAGATGAGTCTCCCTGGATTTGTTTCTCTAGTCAACCCAGCCTAACATAACCATCATCTGAGGAGATAAGTACAGTGCACAGTGGTAAAGGCTCAACGAATCCATCAAGTGAGCTTGGAGCAGGAAGGAGATACTGGCCTGGGGAGTCTGGAAATTGGGCAGAAAGGTCCAGGTCATTGAGAAGGTCCTAGTATAAAGAACAAACAGGGAAAGGCCAGATTCGTTCCATTAGCTCAGAAGACCTCAACTCTGGTTGAACGTTACAATTGCCCAAGGAGTTTAAACAGCAGCAATTTAGAAGCATGCCCTCCAGGGTTTCTGATTTAATTGGTCTGATTTGGGGCCTGAACAAGAAAGACATTTGAAAACGCTCCCTGGGGCAAGGTGAGAATGGAAACTTGTGGTGTTAGATTTCAGCTGACAGCATCAGCACACCTTCACATCCATGCAGTACACACATTGACAGGTACCGACATAACTGGAGATACAGGCACATATGCTTAGGTTAGTAGGAGCCCTGGTGGTACAGTGGGCTATGCACTGAGCTGCTAAACACAAGGTCAGTGGTTCAAATCCACTAGCCACCCCATAGAAGAAAGAGGAGGCTGTCTACTCTCATAAAGATGGACTCATTGTAAAGTTGTTTCACTTAAATTTAAAAAGGGGGGAAATATACGTGGACTAAACCTCTGGTGAATTCCCTCTGACCATAGACCAAGGATGTGAACAGCCTTGCTATCGTGTAGCGTGCATTGGCAAGTAGATTATGGCAGATACAATTAGCCTTATCATCGGACCTCCTTTTTTGATCCATTTTAAATTTGTTCTAGTTTTTAATAATTTCTGCTTTATTTTATATTGAAGCTTTTCTTTGTTTTACTTTACTGTTCTTGGTGGTGGTAGTTTTTAAAATGCTTCTCTGGACATGAACCCAGGATAGGCACGTCTATAGAGACAGTAACTGGATTAATGGTTTCTGGGGGCTATGGCAGGGGTGGTTGGATCGAAATGGGGAGCTAATAAGGATGAGAACCACAAGGAAGAAAATGTTGTCAAACTGATTGTAGCAATGATTGTAAAACTCCTTTTGATGTGCTTGAACTGTATAATATAGAATGGGTGAATGATATGCCAGGAAAACTGTTTGGAAACAGATTTAAAGTCTCACAAACCTAGGACTCAGAGCTTCGTTTTAAATGAAATCTCCCCCTATCAGGAGAAGGCATCTTGGAGAAATGGCAGTTCTAGGCCTTGGGCAGGCAAGATATATGATAAACCTGGACCACCTTGTAACAAATCTTAGACAGTAAGGAAATGTATTTTTAAAGAGAGGGGAAAGGGAGGGATGGTGCATGTGGGAAAGACACAGGAGGCACCTGAAAAGATCTCCCCACGGAAAACAACGACAAATTGAACAACAGAACCAATAAGGATCTATTAAACCCAAAGACAACATAAACGTCTATAAGTTCATACTGATAATGCACGAGCACATAAGCTCATGAAGACGAACACGTATAACCACGAGCGCACTGTGGTATGAACAATAGGAGAACAGGGACAACTCTTCCTGATAGAAGGATTAACAGACGTAGAAGAACAGGACGGTGAAGTCACCGTCGCACACCACAGCAGGAACCACTGCAGGAGAAAGGTCCAGATGAATGTCTCAGGTGGACTTGAACCCCCAATGCTTTCTTTAGCTGACAAGGGCGTTCACCATTCACACCACCCAGGTCCTCCACCGGGACAAGTTAGCCGTCATTTCCATCAAGGCTAAGTTGCATGGTACAGGATCATCCCCCTACAAGTAATATCAGCGTGTTGTTCTCACCAGAAGGCAAATGGATATAAGGCAATTAAAGAAAAAGAAATATAGCCAATAAAGAACTAAAAACACCTACTTTGACATTTGTTTCAGGAGAGTAAAGCAGATTCTCTCTCTCTCATTAAATACCATTTATCATTCTTTGGGGGAGAAAGATAGGGCTTTCTACTCCCATAGAGAGTTACAGTCTGGGACACTCACACAGGTCGTTCTATCCTGGGCTGTGGGGTCGCTGTAAGTCAAGAGCTACGCCAGTAGTTCTCAACCTGTGGGTCGCGACCCCTTTGGGAGTCAAACGACCATTTCACAGGTGTGCCTAAGACCATCGGAAAACACATATTTCCAATGGTCTTAGGAACCAAGACACCGTTCCTCTGTCTCCTGGCGAGTCCGCCCACATGCAGATACGCCCACAGACGAGTACCGGCATGAAGACTGCTACCCATGCTACACCATGCTTCAAGACAAAATTTCACATATTTGTCATTAGAAATAAGTATTTCACAATATATAATTGCATATTGTTTTTGTGATTAATCACTATGCTTTAATTATGTTCAATTTGTAACAATGAAAATACATCCTGCATATCAGATATTTACATG
>NW_022103920.1:87157562-87158995 GCF_000313985.2 Echinops telfairi
TAATTGCATATTGTTTTTGTGATTAATCACTATGCTTTAATTATGTTCAATTTGTAACAATGAAAATACATCCTGCATATCAGATATTTACATGATGATTCGTAACAGTAGCAAAATGACTGTTATGAAGTAGCAACGAAAATAATTTTATGGTTGGGGGTCACCACCACATGAGGAGCTGTATTAAAGGGTCGCGGCATTAGGAAGGTTGAGAAGCACTGATCTCCCCGATGGCAGTGAGTCTGGGTCTGGGTTTGTCAGTGTTTGGGAAGGCGCCGGGCGGCTCACAGGATTAAGCCTGGGTTGCTCACTGAAAGGTCGTTGTTTTGAACACACCCCAGCTGTCCCTGATAACAAAGCCTGGACAATCTGTTTCCAAAAGTGTGCGTGCAAATCCTACGTAGTAGGGCTGTCCTCTGGACACATGGGACCACCAGGAATCAGCATCAGCCTGGTGACAACTGGTTTGGGTTTGGGAATTATTGCTTAAGTTACGATTATGATTTACTCTCTATAGCAATTCCATAACTTTTAAGCAACTTAAAAATTCATTAAGGTTTACTATTTTATAATAAACATATACTGTACTTACAGAAAATCTGATTTCCAGAAATCTATCTATTACACTAGGATGTCCGTCATAAAACGCAAAACCAATCCCACTGCCATAGAGAACAATTCCACTCACAGTGAGCCAGTAGGACTAAGTAGAATCACTTCTAAGGGCTTCTGAGACTGTAAATCTTTTGGGAAGCAGAGAGCCTGATCTTTCTTCCTCTGAGTGACTAGTGGGTTTGAACCAGCGACCTTGTTGTGGTTAGTAACCCAAAGCTTAGCCCACAGTATCACCAGGGTTCCTTATGTCCATCATAGATTTGTTTATAATCCCTAGCAGTATCCTCAGTGGAAACTAGTCAACGAAGCCACTGGATAAACACACCGTGACACACTGGGCTTACTCAGAGCTCAAGCTCGCGGAGTCAGACGCTAACTCACGGACTCCCTAGGTGGTTGATGTGCCACTGACGTGGTTCTCACGCGCAGCCGCTTACGCGCAACGGAAGGAAGCACGGCCCAGGCTCGAGCCATCCTCGCCAATGGGCCTATCACAGCCAGTCAGTCCATCTCAAGGGCCTCCTCTTTTGTGCTGCCCCCCTTCTTTACCAAACATGGTGCTCTTCTCCAGAGACTGGTCTCTCCTGACGACATGTCCAAAGTAGGTAAGACGAAGCCCCATCCTTGCCTCTAAGAAGCTCATTGACTGTGCTTCCACCAAGACAGATGTCTGTCCTTTTTAACAGTCCGTGGCACTTTCAAAACTCCTTTACAGCTCCTCAACTCAGATGCACCGATTGTCCCCAGTGTTCATCATCCTGTAAGACAGGGTGGAACTGCCCTCAACTCAGACGCACCGATTGTCCCCAGTGTTCATC
>NW_022103920.1:87160090-87166173 GCF_000313985.2 Echinops telfairi
ATGAGGGCAATGAATGTACAAATGCGCTTTACACAATTGATGTATGTATGGATTGTGATAAGAGTTGTATGAGCCCCTAATAAAATGATTTAAAATAGTAATAAATACATCAATTATAATCCTGAAAGAAATAAAGCCATTTATATATTATTAGCTTCATGAGTTTTATCTATATTAAGATCATCAACTCACTTCCATAATTATTTTTTGAATTGGTAAATAATTTCCAAGTCACATTTTTTATCTGTAGTGGATTAAAAAAAAAATACATGCAGAAGCAGTACACATCTTAGGTGGTCAAATATGTTAGATTTTTCTTTGTAATAGTTTCCATGAGCACTTATACTTAAAATGTCCTGTCCACTTCAAGTCCAGAGAGCTATGTTTCCTTCCTGATTTTATGGCTCTATACCTAATTCATTTGTATACCTGGAAGTTATTTTGATGTATATACATTATAAAGATCACAAATTATTTTTCCAAATGGCTTATCAACTATTGAGATATAAATAATTGCCTCTATTAACTTGGGGAGGCAAAAAATGAATTTAAATAAATTGCTGCATCCAGTAGGATCTTCAGCCCAACTCTTGAACTATCTAGGGCCTTCTTCCCCAGGGTCATCTGGGGTCATGAGGCTCTTTACTAGAAAGAGTGAGTGTATAGGAAAACTAAAGCCCAACTCTACTTTTCTTCATCAGATTTTGTATCTTGTGTTTCACTCTTCTGTCCATAGAGATGCTTGCTATTAGTCAGAACCGACCCCACAGCACTAACAACAAGACAGCCTTCCCATTCGTGCAGTGTATGAGTAGAAGCAGAAAGATGATGACTCGGGTGCAATGACCTTGACCTCTTCCTAGAGTGGTCCCAGCACAGTAGGAGAGGTAGAAAGAATTCCTCAGCAATGAAGACCCCAAATCTTTGGGGCCTTCGGATGAATAGAACCTTCTTCAAGCACCCAGATGAAGGACCTCTTAGGCACTTGATTATAAACTTCTGGAGTGGGCATTAATTCATGTGCTCAATCCCAGGGAAGTTGTGACTTGTATTCCTTTCCATAGTATCTTGGGGAGTTTAGAAAGCATGATTGTTAGGGAAGAAAGAATGCTAGATTGTAACCGTCTTCACTCAAACATGCAATAATGCTATTTTCACGCTTGAATTATTTTGTTTGAATCAGCCCTTTAAAACAGACTTCCTAGTGGCTCACCCCTTGATCAGACCAGATATATGGTAAATTTCCAACAGTGCCCTGCTTCACTATTTAGAAACTTGGATTTTTATAGAACCTTCTGTTCTTGCCTAAAAGATAAGTACATTGTAATTCATGTAGCCACTGTAAATCAGTTAAGGCTACTTACAGCAAAGGGGAAAAAAAGATTGAGTTTTTAAAATTAAAACCACCATCTATTTTATGTCTTAAAGTTATGTCTTTACTTTCAACACTTCAACACAAACGTTTTCCACACTTAACTGGCGTGTTTGTCTGTGGAATACGTTCTCACGCAGGTGTGCGTCTTTGTGTGTCTCCAGTAGATGCACTGCATTCCCTTGATGTGGAATGCAGCAACAACCCCTTACAGCTGTGTGGGCCCAGGGGCTCTCATCCACTCCTTTTATTCTGACCAAAAGCAGAGCCTCTCCCTAGAGAATTAATCTTCTTTTTTCTTTTTACCATTTTATTGGGGGCTCATACAACTCTTATCACAATCCATACACACATCAACTGTGTAAAGCACATTTGTACATTCGTTACCCTCGTCATGCTCAAAACATTTGCTCTCCACCTAAGCCCCTGGCATCAGCTCCTCATGTCTCCCCTTCCTTTTGCGCTCCCCACTTCCTCATGAACCCTTGATAATATATAAATTATTATTTTGCCATATCTTAAGCTGTCCAACATCTCCCTTCACCCACTTAAGAATTAATCTTTTCATGGAATTTCTTCTCCACTATTTATCAAAATCAGATAGATCTTGGCTAAAAGCAGAGAAAACCAGAAAAATATTCACCTGCTTTTTTTTTACTATGCAGAAAACTGACTAGGCCTTTGCATCTGATCCTTACGCATTATGTAGAACATTTCAAATAATCAGAATCCTAGAATACATAATTGCGCTCAGGAGAAACCTATCCGTAGACCATGAGTCAGTTCCTTCAACAGAAGAAGGGAATACTTGGTGTGTTAGACAGAGAAACAAAACCAGAATGCTAATAATTATATACATATTTATACAGATAGATATATAACATAAGAAATAAACAGTTAATTAAATTATAAAGCCGTACAGATGGCTTGGTGCAACTCACTCTCATGAGACAGTTGGGAGACACAGGCAGTCCTTCAAGTCTTGAGGGCCGCCGGGGTCGTCCTCTGTAGAGCAATTCAGGCTATCCGGCACAGGCAGCAAACAGCAAGGCAGGTCACCAACAGTCAGCCACGTGACAGAGTCCGACAGTCCCCAGCTCAAGAGATGTAAATCCCAATGGTGTGGCGAAGCAGGTCTTGAAGGAACCTCAAATTACAGCGACACGGTCCACGGGTTAGGTGTCCCACAGATACTGTAGCTTGCAAATTGAGGCACAGAACAAGCAAGGCAGCCGCACACTGGTCCGATGATCAAGGAGCAAGAGGCAAGAAAGGCGAGGCTCGCCAAGCCATTTATCTCTCCGCCCTTCAATTAATCCCACATGTGTTTATCGGCCAGGCTGGCACAATCAACTAACTACCTCACTTGGTGATTTAAAATAAGGAAAGCTGTGTCGGGGTCATTGTTTTTCATCCTCCTCATGCCATGTGTATGCTGAGCACCTCCTAGAAGCTGGACTGTACAAAGAAGAATTCCGCGTCAGGATCGAAGGACGTCTTACCAGTAGTCTGTGATGGACACCTTGCTCACTGAAACTGAGAAGGGCTGGAAGTCCTTACTGATGAGGACGCAAGACTACCGTCTTCAAAAGAAAGTCGTCTTATAAAGAAAACAACCGTCTATCCTGTCTTCTAAAGAAAACAACATCCCACACAACTGAAACAATAAACAAACACGGCCCAACTCTTGGACCATCTAGAGCAATTTCCCCTAGTATCATCTGGAGTTATTTGTAGCTCGCTGTTTGCTAGAAACAGCACATAGAAAACTAACGCCAAATGATTCGTTGTTGTTCATCTTAGCAGTATGGCCAGAATGCTCCTTGAAAGCAAGAATGGTGAGATTTCATCTCACGTGTTTGGGACAGGTTGGGACCAGCCGGAGAAGGGCATTCAGTACAATAGAAAGTCATTGAAGTACAGGAAGTCAGTTGCCGAAATAGTCCCTCAAGGAGACCAGTTGATATCACGACTGCAACCAGGTATTGAAAGATGGCCCGGGACGGGGCAATGGTTCATAATACTGTCCGTGAAAAAGTGTAGGCCAGGTCTACAGTTCCAGTTCATAGACACAGTTCATTCCACCAGAATGATCAGTGGATGGCTGCAGACAAGCTCTTTCAGGGATCTACCTGGCTTAGTCTCACTGGGGGGCCTTCAGACAAAGGCCCAGAGGAAACGGGGCTTCTGAGCTTTGCTGGACCAGGTTAATTCAAGGCAGGGGGATTGTGACCACTTCTTTTGAGACCCAGTGGGGTTAAACATTGACAGATTTTCTCACAGGACACAGAATGACTGCTGGGACCTAGTATGAGGGATCTTTGTGAGAATGGAAAAATGCATTTTTATTTATTTATTTGTAAGAAAGAAGGTCGGGGAAGTTGTGCTGAGAAAAGAGTTCCCATTAGGACAATGCACCTGCCTGTTCTTAGAGGGTCGCAAGGGTTGTCCTAGGAGAAATTCATTGGGAAATCTTACTCCATCCAAACTATAGCCCCGAGCTTGCCCCTACAGATTGTTTTTATTCCCCCGAACTCAGAAACATGTGAAGGGAGGATGATTTGAATCCCTGGAGGATGTCAAAATAGGAATTGTGGCATCGTGTACATAAAAAAGAACAGAATTATTAGAGAGATAGAATCAGTGCCCTCAGAAGTACATTAATTTAGATGGAGGCTGCACAACAAAACGCAATAGCTTCTCATTGTTGATATTTCTGTTCAATAAAGATTTTTGTAATTTTGTAGCAATACTTTTTGATGTACCGCCCCTCGCAATAGGGTCACTTTGAGTTGGCGCTGACTCGATGGCACCTAACAACAACAATTTAAGCAAAATAACTTCACTAAGCTCTAGCCCAGCGGTTCTCAACCTGCGGGTTGCGACCCCTTTGGGGGTCAAACGACCCTTTCACAGGGGGTTCCCGATTCATAACAGTAGCAAAATTGCAGTTACGAAGTAGCAACGAACATAGTTTTATGGTTGGGGGATCACCAAAGCATGAGGAACTGTCTGAAAGGGTCGCGGCATTAGGAAGGTCGAGAACCGCTGCTCTAGCCCAGCCTCTGTAATTATTTAGAAAAAAAAGTATGTTTTAATGCACTTATTACTCTCTATTTTAATGTATGCTTCAAGTACTTTTCAAGGACCTCTGGCAGTGTGTCGGTTACACGCTGGGTCGCTGATGGCAAAGCCAGCACTGGAAGCCGTTTGCTGCTCCCAGAGATTTACAGCCTCAGAAGGCCAACACTGCAATCGCGTCTCGGCCTTCTGGCTCAGAGCAAGTGTAGAAACCCACACCGCAGTTCTACTCTGTCGTATGGGGCACTATGCAGCTGAATCTACTGGAAGGCGGTGAGATGGTTAATGCAGTCTTCAGTCACAAGCAGCTGAACGCACTTGCCTGTGGGCTGCGAAATCTGGATCTCCAACCACAGGCAAAGCCGTGTGGCACTTGACTCACCTGACCGGGCAGTGACTCAAAATTACTTCTTAAAGGGGCAGAAAATGTTCAAAGACTCTCCTGACATCTCAGATCGGTCGTGGGTCTCCTCCCTCTTACCACACGCTTCTGGTCTCCATGGTTATTGTGCTGAACTTGAATTTTATTTTTCCTGTGGCAACTCAAGGCCGTCTCAGTGACGCCATCTAGGATGACTTCATCCCCTCTGTTTCTGACGCTGGCTCAACCCAGCTCAAACCAGCTCAAACCAGCTCAAACCAGCAGGCTCATTTCCCAGTGCTGCCACCACAGACCTGCCCCAGGGGTTGGCCTGGACACCTGGAAGCTTCTTTCCTCACAGTGTAAGAGGCGAGGCAGCTGAATTCAGAGCACCAGCTCTTAGAGAAGGTACCTGGTTCTAAAGGTTTTTTTCTTTTTCTCGCCAGTAAATCATTTTTATTTTATATATATATATTCTTACTGTATATATATATCTTCTTACTGTAAATTTATAGAGCATGTCATCAGTTTCACATTCAATAGTTCACATTTTGTTTCCTGTATTCGGCACCATTGCATGTGCTGCGTAAGTCTGAAGGGGGATTTGTGGACTAGTATTGGCTCATGTTGGACTTACGGACTTGATCTAGACTGGGCTGGGACATTTTCCTAATATACAATTACTCTATGATATAAAGCTCATTCTTATACATATATGAGTGGCCCTGGATTTGTTTCTCTAGTCAACCTGGTCTAACACATGGACCATCAGTCCAATGGACTAATTGTTTCCATACATCTTCAATTTTCACAATTCTTTCCTTGGGACAGGAAAAGCGTACCTGAAATGGCCCCTTACAAGCTCTGAAGATGACCAGAGAAGGATTCTTGTCTCAACTTCTTTAGTGGGGCATCCTCAGGAATTCTGGACGAATAGACTGATTTATCTCAATTATCTTAAGAAATATCTTCCTCCTGTCTCTACCTTCTTCTATACAGAATTTTCTCTTTGATAGTATGAAAGTGATTGGTTAAAAACAACCCTACACTAGAAATGGCATCTTTAACACAATAAAGAAAATTCTATATCCATATGGGATTGCATTCACAAGCACGTGGTTCTTATGTGACAGTCAAATCCACTCCATTCCTGGGGGCCCCTGGCCACAGAGCAGGACTGCCCCTTAGGATCTGGGAGCAGATAGCCAGCCCTTACTCCCAGGGCATCTCTGGGTGATTTGAACCACTGTACAAATATCTTCAAATGTA
>NW_022103920.1:87167683-87175863 GCF_000313985.2 Echinops telfairi
TCCAGCTGGTTAGGGGAGACTTAGACTAAGCTATTGGCTCCCAGTGCCCAGTTGAAACTCTTGGGAACTGGACTTTAGTGGAACTTCCCTGGAGCACTAGAGGGACAGGCTAAACTTGGGGAGGTGCAGAATTAGATGGGCCTGTGTTAGAGGAGAGAACTTGAATATTTCTCAATGGGCCCAGAATTCAAAATGATACCACCTTCTTGCCTCTTGGTCCACACCCTAGTAGAATCTGGGCCCTCCTTTGGCATACACAGTCAGCAAAAATAGCTTGGGCAGGTGTGCAGGCAGTGTTTCAGATAGTCTTTTCTCTCCCCCATCCTGTTGGTTGCTTTGGTTGTTGGCTAGCACTCCCTGAGGACTTGGGAGCCAGCCTCAACACCAGGATTTTGACAGAGGCAATATTTAATTGTTTTCTGCCTTTGGCTTCTGCTGGGCTCAGGCTAATGCTAAACCATCTGTCCACCCTTGTCCGTTTGGTATCTACAATAAGTGTGTGGGCATTGCTTTGTGCCCTGAGACAAATATTTAAACACACACACACACACACACACACACCATGTCTCAAAAGCAGTGGTCAATTTCTGCACGCCTCTGGAAACAAGAGAAACAACGGGACCAGAATACATGCAGATGTGGACCTGAAGGAGGCTTTGGACGAAGAAGAAGCTTTAGGTCCTCCGCTGAGGGAGTTTAGAGGGATGATCTCCAGCTACTTTATGCATGGTAGAAATACAGAGAAAAGCAAACAAACAGGAAAGACAGTAGAGGAACTCAGGAAAGCCCTGCAAGACCAATCCAATAAAATAAATGGAAAACTAGAAATTACTCGACAACTCCAAACACACATCAAAAAGGCAAACACTGAAATACTAGAACGGGATAACATTTGGAAAAAAACAAAACTAAGGATCGAAACAATAGAATCAAGAATCAGTGATCTTGAAGACAAATATTTCAAGACCGAAATACAAGACGATCAAGCTGTAAGAAAGACCAAAAAAGCTGAAGAAAAATCTAAGACGTCTATGTAACATTATCAAAGGAACAATTTATGTTTGATAAATATCACAGAAGAGAAAGAAGTAATATTAACTACAGAGAAATAATTGAGGAGTTTTAGGATAACTTTTACTAATATTATGACAAAGCAATAAATCACTATGTAAGATGCCCGGAGAACTCCAAACAAAATCAATCGCAAAAGAAAGTCACCATGACACATTATATTCAACTTTCTAACATCAAAGAAAAGGAAACACTCCTAATAGTAACACAGGGAAAAAGAAATCGATACAAAAGTCAGCCGGTTAGCATGCTCAGATTTTCTATCGAAACCATGCAAGCAAGAAGCCAATGGATTGATGTATTCAAAATTTTGAAAGACAAAAATACTGCCAACCAAGAATCTTATATCCAGAAAAATTATCCCTCAAAAAGGGAGAAGGAAAATAATTTCAAATAAGACAAAATTGGAGGAATTTGTAAAAACAAGACCACTGTTATAAAAATATTAAAAGGTATCCAGGAGGCAAAGGACATTTATAGAGGCCTAAATACAGGCATGTACATATGTGTGTGTGTGTGTGTATATATATATATACACACACACATATAGTGAGTGGAGAATAGAACTATGTAATATCTAGATGTTAAGAATTAACGTTGCAGATGGACATTGGGCCTCAACTCAAGTACTCCCTTAACACAAGAACACTTTGTTCTAACAATCCAGCATTCTGTGATGCTCACCTTCCTTCTGCACATAATCGCTGAAGACAAAATGAGAGTATAAGCAAATGTGGTGAAGAAAGCTGATGGTGCCCAGCTATCAAAAGATATAGCATCTGGGGTCTTAAAGGCTTGAAGGTAAACAAGTGGCTATCTAGCTAAGAAACAACAAAGCCCACATGGAAGCACACCAGCTTGTGTGGTCATGAAGTGTCAATGGGATCAGGTATCAGGCATCTAAGACCCAGAATAAAACCATACCCAAGGTGAATGAGGATGGGGCATGGAATAGAGACCCAATGTCCATCTATAGACAATTGGACATCCCCTCACAGAGGGGTCACAAGGAAGAGATGAGCCAGTCAAGGCGTGGTATAGTACCGATTAAACACACAATTTTTCTCTACTTCTTTGGTGCTTCCTTCACCCCACGATCATGACCTCAATTCTACCTTACAAATCAGATTAGACCAGAACATGCACACTGCTACAGATAAGAGCCCACAACACAGGGAATCCAGGATAGATAAACCCCTCAAGGCCAACAAGGAGAGTAGAGATACCAGGAGGATTAGGGGAGAATGGGGGGAGAAAGGGGAAACTGATCACAAGGATCAATCTAGAGCCCCCTCCCAGGGGGACAAATAATGGAAAAGTGGATGAGGGACAATGGAGCACGATGTAAGATATGGAAAAATAATCTATAACTTATCAAGGGTTCGTGAGGTGGGGCAGGCAGGGGAGGGAGGAGGACGAAATGAGGAGCTGCTATCAGGGGCTCAAGTGGGAAGAGAATGATTTGAAAATGATGATGACAGCATATGTGCACATGTGCTTGACACATTGGAGGAATGTATGGATTCTGATAAGAGATGTAAGAGCCCCCAATAAAAGTATTTTGAAAAAATATTAAAAGTTCTTTGGACAGAGAATCATCAACAACAACAACAGACAGCAACCTAAAATTAGCATACAAGACTTTATTATGGAGAAAATGTCCTACTTAAATAATGCACAAAATAAAGCAGAACTATATGAACCAAAATAATGAATCACAGATAACATTTCCACAATGAAGACAATGACAAAAAACCCAAGGAAACAGGGCAGATAATTAATAGTCGAATGGAGAAGATATCAAGTTGTTTGCAAAAAGAGCACACTCTTGATTTTGGAAAGAAAACCACAAAAAACAATTGATCCTCAAGGAAAAAGTTAAAACCTCAAAAAAAAAACGAAAAAAGAGAAAAGGCATATAATCATATTAAGCAGTAGACAACAATGAAAAATGCACAGAAAATCTTGACAAAATCTATAAACAAAAAAAAATGGAGCAAAAAAATAGAAAGCAACATCACTTTACAGAACTGTAACAAATGATGGCAGTAAAACATACTCTCCAATAATAATGTTGAATGGAAGTGGATTGAATTCATTAGTTGAGAGACAAAGCCTAACCAAATGGATAATAAAACACCAGCATTTAATATGCTGTTTACAAGAGCACACCTAGTTATAATGATGAGCACAGTCTACAAATCAACGAATGGATAAAAAATATATAATGCTAACAGTCGTCGAGGAAACAAGAGTTGGAATATTAACTTCTGACAAAATAGACATCAAAGTAAAAGCCATACTGAGACACAAAGGCCATTATACAATCATGAAAGCTTCATTGAACAAGGAACTATAACCGTAATTAATATGTATGCACCAATTGAAAGACCTTCAAAGCTCCTTCATTGAATTCTTATAGAAATGAACAAATAGACCATAATATGATAATACTAGGAGAATTAAAAACATCACTTTTGAGCAAAGATGGATCAATTAGAAAGAAAAGCAACAAAGATACAGAAGAAATAAACAACACTATTTATCAACTTGATCTCTTAAACATATACAGAGCACTTCACCCAACAAAAGCATTATACGTTTTTTTTCTAGTGCACATGAGGCCCACTGTAAAATAGATCATAATTTAGGCCAACAAAATCCTAGCCAACAGAATTCCACAAAGCATAAAAAAACATCACAACCAAATGGGATTCATACCAAAATATGCAAGGATGATTTAATATTAGAAAAACAATCAATATAATTCACCAAATAAAATAAAGGAGAACCATATACTGTAATTATATCAAGTGATGCAGAAAATTCATTCTATAAAATTCAACATCCATTCTTGATTAAAAACACTCAATAAATTAGGAATAGAAGGAAAATTCCTCAATATGCTAAGGTTCATACATACAAAACCAATGACCAGCATCTCACTGAATGGAGAGAAACTGAAAACATCCTCCCTTTCGAACGGGAACCAGAAAAGATTCCCCTTTATCACTACTCCTATTTAATAAAATCCTGGAAGTCTTAGGTAGAACTGTAAGACATCAAAAAGATATGAAAGGCATCCACATTGTCTGTGGTACTTACATAATCTATTGTCAATTTGAGACTCTTAAGGGTGAAGGGGTGGAGTTTAGCCTGTCAAGCAGGTCGCAGCTTGATGGCCTCATTTGGAGGCGCTAAGGAGATAAATAGCTCGCTGGAAGAGGGACACACACTCACTCCCTGTGAGACATTACTGATGATGAGCCTGATGGAGCTATGCTGATGCAGCCAGAGCCCTGGAGCTGGAGGAGCCACGTGGAGCCCCACGCCAGTGCTGAGATACTTCTACCACCACTGGATCCACAAGACTTTCCGCCCACTGGCCCGTGATCCTCCCATATTCGACGTATTGTGTGTGTTGCATGAGTCTGACGAGGAATTTGTAAATTGGTATTGGACATATGGGCTAATATAGGACTTATGGACTTGATCTGGACTGGGCTGGGATGTTTTCTCAATATTCAATTGCTCTTGTATATAAAGCTCTTTCTTATACACATATTAGTGTCTACGAATTTGTTTCTCTAGTCTACCCAGACTAACACAACAATTTACCATAGATGACATCTAGGTAACCAACACTCATAAATAAAATATTAAATTTCATTAGTCATAAGAGAAATACAGGTTAAAACAAAAAATTATATACCACCTCACATTGATACTCTTAGCAAAAATTCAAAAAATCAGAAAATGCTCTGGGGGATGCGGAGAGTTTGAAATGCAAATACAGTGCTGGTGGGACTGTAGAAGTAAACCACCACTACGGAAATCAGTGTGGCGCCTCCTTAAATAACTGCAAATGCGATTACTCTCTGATCCGCTAATCCCTCTACTTGGTACCTGCTCTAAAGAAATAAAGAACAAAACTCAGACATACGCACATCCATGTTTGTTGAAGCGATTTCTGTAATAGCAAAAACATGGAAACAAAAAGCACAACTCTACAGGAATGGATAAACAAACTCTGATCCATTTGTACGATGGAATAGTATGCATACTTAAAAAAAACAATGATGAGTCTGTCAAACACCTTAAGACATAGACAAAGTTAGAGAACATTATGTTCGGCAAAATCAGTCAGTGTCACGAAGATAAATATTTTACAACACCAATTTTATAAAGGAAAAGAAAGAAAAAGAAACGGTTCTCATGCCAAAGGACAAGAGCTTAAAGACTACAACAAGGCCGGGCAGAAAGGAGAGAGGCAAGGGACAAGAAAGGACGGAGGGATGAGCGTGACAGGAGAAGGAGGAGGAGGAAAAGCAGGGAGAGGAGGGGGACGAGAAAGAGGACGAGAAGGAAGAGAACCACACATGGGTGGGAGTGTGTTTAATGGGATGCTGCAACTGACTTACTTTGATTAAATGGGTTGTGCAACTGCATAGGATATGTTTTTCTTTGTAAATAGTATGCCCTACAAACAAAAAGGAAAGATAAAAATGAAAAATAATAAAAATTACTAAAGATAAAATTTTAAAGAGAGACAGAAAAGTCACAGTCTTAAATAGCCTCCAGATTTGTGTTAGTCCGGGTTGACTGGAGAAGCAAATCCAGAGACACTCATATGTGTGCAACAGAAAACTTATATCAAAGAGCAATTGTATATTAAGAAACTCCCCAGCCCAGTCCAGATCAAGTCCGTAAGTCTCATATTAGCCTATATGTCTGATACTAGTTCATAAATTCCTCTTTTTTTGTCATTGTCTTCATTGTGGAAATGTTATCTGTGATTCATTATTTTGGTTCATATAGTTCTGCTTTATTTTGTGCATTATTTAAGTAGGACGTTTTCTCCATAATAAAGTCTTGTATGCTAATTTTAGGTTGCTGTCTGTTGTTGTTGATGATTCTCTGTCCAAAGAACTTTTAATATATTTTTAAATACTTTTATTGAGAACTCTTACATCTCTTATCACAATCCATACATTCCTCCAATGTGTCAAGCACATTTGCACATATGCCGCCATCATCATTTTCAAAGCATTCTCTTCCCACTTGAGCCTCTGATATCAGCTCCCCATTTCTCCCCCCTCCCTCCCCCGCCTGCCCTCCCTCACAAACCCTTGATAAGTTATAGATTATTTTTTCCATATCTTACATCATCCTCCATCACCCCTCACTACTTTTCCGTTATTCCTCTTTAAACTCACGCATCCATGAAATGGTGTCAAATGCAGGAAGATCACAGGCCAGTGGGTAGAAAGTGTTGTAAATGCAGTGGCAGTGGAAGCATCTCAGCACTGGCGTGGGTCTCCACGTGGCTCCTCCAGCTCCAGGGCTCTGGCTGCATCAGTGTGTCTCCATGCGGCTTGTCAACAGGAATATGTAACAGAGAGTGTGTGCCCCGTCTCCAGCAAGCTACTTTTCTCTGTAGCGCCTCCAAATAAGGTTATCAAGCCGCGTCCTGATTGACAGGCTAAACTCCACCCTTTCGCTCTTAATAGTCTCAGGTTGACAGCAGATTATGTAACCACCGCCAGATTCCTTGTCCATCAGATCTAACATTGGTCTGAGCGGCCATCAAGGGGGAAAGTAAACTGACATGGCCTTGGATTCTTTTGTGACATACAAGTTGGTTTCAAAAGCAGAAAATGTATTTTGAGGTTTGGGCAAATGTCAAACGAAAAACAAAAACAAACCCCCAAGTGAACCTCTGCCCACGTCATGAAGGCTTTGCAACAAGTTTATGGGAATGCTCACTGCATGAGACAAATCGATCAAGGGCTTCGAGGAAAGTCTTTGAGGAAATTCTTCAAGGAAAGACCTATAAGACGAATTTAAGGCAGAAAGATGAGCTCAGAAAGTTATGGTATTTATTTGTGGGAGATTCTCAAAGGCTAGTCATCATAGATATTCTCAAAGGGCACAGAACAATCACAGGGGTTTATCATGAAGAAATTGGGGAAAAAAATCCCGAAAGCTGCATTGGTGAGAAGGCCAGGGCAGTGGCACCAGGTTTTTATTTGGTTCTTCCATCATGGCTGCGCATCCGCTCATTCTCCGAGGGTGACAACCTATGGGAATTTCCCTGGAGCACCTCACCCCATCCACCCGACAGCCTCATCATTCCCTTCAGATTGTTTTGTTCCCCAAACTCAAAGAATATTTCAGTAGAAACCCCAAAACTCACACCAAACTCACTGCCATCCAGTTCATACTGATTTGCATCAGGTTGCACCTCGGGCTGCCCCCCAGTGCTCCCCCCAAAGGTCAGCCATTTGAAACCACCAGCCGCTCAGAGAGAGATGAGGCGTTTGACCCCTGGCAAGAGTTACATCTCAGAAATACACCAGGGCACGTCTACTCCGTCCCCTACGTTGCTATAGATTTTAAAAGGACGCTACTCAGATCCTTTGAGGAGACCAAAACTGCTCTTTGGATGTGATGTAAATCCTAGGGCGCAGAATTCTTCAGGGACTGGTGCGAGAGACAGGAACACCATATACAGAAGTGGACGGACTTGGATGGGGACTAAACACAGCTTCTTACTTTGATCTTTTTGTTGAATAAAAGTTCCCATGATTGTGTAACAATACGTTTTGAGCTTGTGCTCATATATCGTAGATTGCCATGCTCTAAGCTGCCAGATCTCTGACCCTGCCCTTTCTCCTCGGCCTCCTTCCTCCAACATTTTGGTCTGGACCTTGACCGCAACATCTCAGAGAACCCACCAACTGAACAGAACAGGTAAGTCATTTCTTTTCTTTTCTTTTTTGGCTTGGAAAACATTCTTTTTATTTATTTATTTTAAAAATCATTTTATTGGGGGCTCGTACAACTCTTATCACAATCCATACATACATCGATTGTGTCGAGCACATTTGTGCGTTTGTTGCCATCATCATTCTCAACATATTTTCTTTCTATTTGAGCCCTTGGTATCAGCTCCTCATTTTCCCCCCTCCCTCCCTGTCCCCACTCACAAACCCTTGATAATTTATAAATTATTATTTTGTCATATCTTACACTGTCTGACATCTCCCTTCACCCACTTTTCTGTTGCTCGTCCCCCAGGGAGGAGGTTATATGTAGATCCTTGTAAT
>NW_022103920.1:87175983-87187781 GCF_000313985.2 Echinops telfairi
GTCCTGGATTCCCTGTGTTTCCAATTCTTATCTGTTCCAGTGTATATCCTTTGGTCTAGCCAGATTTTAAGGTAGAATTGGGATCATGATAATGGGGGTTGCGGGGAAGGAAGCATTAAAGAACTAGAGGAAAGTTGTATGTTTCATCGTTGCTACCTTGCGCCCCAACTGGCTCATCTCTTCCCCTTGGCCCTTAAGTCATTTCTTAAGGAGCAGGGTACAACTCAGAGTCAAGAGCAACAGGCTACCACTCAGGAATCTGGATCAGGAGCTAGTAGACAGTCTCCCTTCTTAGATGCAGGACAGCTCACTCAGCCTGCTAAGGACAGGCTCCTCTTGGCCTTGCCATATGTCACCACCAGGTGTGTGCTCAGCCAGTTCTACGCCTCTCACTGTCTTCACTGTTACAATCTGTGGTCAACATGACAGCTCTTCGAAGAGATTCCTTCTCTCTCATCTCTCTCTGCTGCCGCTTCATGCGGCTACCCTTGACTCTCTTTCTTTTTTCATCTTTCTGCCGGAAAAGCCTCTTTGGAATAAATCGCTTACATCCACAAACTCCCAGTCAATTTTAAGGCAGGACCCTCCTATCAAGGCCACAAATTGACCAATCCTCTGGGATGGCCACAGTTACACTTCATTTGCATAGTAGGTTATACCAGATTCACTGCCATCAACTTGATTGGGACTCATAGGGAGCCTGTACAGGGGTTTCCAAGGCTGTAAATCATTACAGGAGCAGACAGCTTCACCTGTCTTCCAAGAAGCAGCTGGTGGGTTTGACCTTGAGGCGAGTAGTTCAAAGTGTAGCCCATTACATCACTTATAGTCACTGCATTTACATACTGAATATGACCAATCTCTGAAAGATGCATTCTGATCACCGGCCACACTGTGGCCCAGTCTGGCAGAGAGAATCAAACCAAGTTGTTTACAGCTTTTCCAGGAAATGTCCATCAACTTGGATGAAAATAAAAAATGCTCTGAGTTTGAAAACTAAGACAGATCCTCCTCAAGGTTTAGGGAGAACATTTCTCAAGCTTCCCCACCCCACCCCTCAAAAAACTCCATTCAAATTCATCAAACATAACACTTAAAATGAGTGGATTCCATTGTATACAAATTGTTGTTGTCCACTGTAGCAACACTTTATGGGTGATGGAATTCACTCACTGAAAGTATGCAGTTTGATGACTTTTCAAGATTGCATGTGGTCATTCAACCTCCACCAGAGTCAGTGCCACCGCCTTAGAAAGGCAGTAATAGCCAGAGGCTCCTGGGAAGCAAGGAAGACGAGCAAGACTTGGCTCACGTCCTTTGGCACGTTACCTAAAGCAGAGTTTTTGATGGACTGGAGATGGATTGGAATGGTGGCTGCAACAATGGGCTCCCTTGTACCAACAGCTGTGAGGAGTGAGGATGGCGCCGGCCGGGCGGTGCTTCATTCTGTTGTACGCAGGGCGGATCTGAGCCGGAGCTGACTTTAAGGCACCCACCACCACAAGCTTCCCATCAGCCTTTGTCACAGCCTCCCCTGCCCAATGGAAGGAAACACTGCCTAGTCCTGTGCCATTATTGGTAACAATTAGGCCATTGTGATCAAAAGGTTTTTAGTGACTGATTTTCCAGATTGTCAGCTCTCTCTTCTTAGTCCCTCTTAGTCTGGAAGCTCTGCTGAAGCCCGATCGCATTGTAGAAACACACAAGCCCCCAGTGACAGGTGGGTAGTGGTGGTGCATAAGATGCATTGGCCGGGAATTGAACCTGGATCTGTTAGGTATCTAGCGTAAGGCTGGGGTGTCCACAACACATGCCCAGAAGGCCAAGCTACGGAAACAAAGGGGTGGCACACTGCACATGCTCAGAAGTTCAGGTTTCCCGCCAGGTATGCATGAGTGGGCGCTGCACCTTGATTGGCCCACCTAGGCCAGGTGAATTCAATTCAGCCAATGGGGTCGACTAGGGGTCCACCATGCCTCCCCGTGGAATAATTGAAAAGGAAGGTCCACAGCGTGACTCTGTGAGCAGTTTCCAGGCAGGCTGCACGTTCAGGAGGAGGAGTCCTATGGGTGCCTGTGTAAACCTGAAACTTCTTCTAACACTCATAAAACTCACTTGGATCACAAACCAGGCTTCGGCATGAATTATTTCTTGTGCGGAGCCAAGGACCGAGGTATATCTCTCCCCAGAGAGATCTAACAGATCACAGATGATAATTCTACCACCTCAATGCCACAAAAGCAAGAAGAAAAAAAGAGGACTCTTAAAAGAAGAAAATTGGGGGTGAAAGACCAGAATAAGAAATCGTAGACCGCACATGATATTTTGGTAAAGTAAAAATGAAATTTCATGGGGTCCCCAGGACGGGACAATTCTGAGTCACAAAGTCTGAGGTGGAAATATATATTTTTATATGCCCATGGCAATGGATTTTGAGATCTCTTGTAACAAGGGTGCAGGGCAGCCTAACACCCGCAGGGCCATTTCATGACCTCACGTCAGACACTGTGTGTCAGAAGCATCATTGGACCAGCACTAGATCCAACTCATGGCAATGATGGGCTCAGATGGCATCTTCATGGTCCAGGCTGCTTTCTGTGAACTAAATCTGCCACGAGTACTAAAGCACCTAGTTTCTGTTTGGGTTTTTCTTCTTACCAGCACCTCAGGAACTAGCATCAACCGCTCTGGCTATTGACATCAATGAATCAAGGCTGTTTCTATGGCAACACCTCTAATTCCCCGGAAGAGCAATTTTATGTCAATTTACCATTCATGGGAAACCCAATGAAAGAGAGCAGACAGAAGCCCAAAGGCCTGCGCTGCTGAACAGAACCAGAAGGAGGAGGAGTCGTGCGTCATTTGCAAGAATTTTGGTGCTGGGTGTTTTCGGATGTTGTTGAATAGCTCGTTGATTTGTGCTTACCAGCCCCCTGGATGTCAAGTTGATTCTGACTCACGGTCAGAATTCAGGTGTGTCAGAGGAGAACCGTGCTCTGTATGGTTTTTAATAACTCAAAAATGCATTGCCATAGAGCCGTCTCTGGCTCATAGCGACGCTATAGGGCAGGGTAGAACTGCCCCTGTGGGTTTCGGGGCCTGCAGTTCCTTCAGGGGGTAGAAAGCCCCGTGTGTCCCCCACAGAGCGGCTGGTGCTTTTGGAAGGGCTGACCTTGTGGTTCGCTGCCCAGGACGTGGTCACTCTGCCACCAGGGGGCCTCAGGGGGCTTTTAATAGGTGATGTTTTCTGCTAACTGATCACCAAGCCTTTCTTCGGCAGCACCTCTGGATAGACTCAAGCCTCCTATCTTTTAGGTTTGTACTTGAGCACATGAGCTGCTTGCACCACCCATAGACTCCGTTCATGCTTCCTGCTTATGTGATGGTTCCATAGAACCACAGGGTCTCTAAGCTCCAACGGGCCTTAAAAATCATCTGGAGCTGCTTATTTCAGTCAGATGAACTCCAGCCTGTAAGCGATTTAGTGAAGGTCATCTGGTTGCTCACTGGCACTCAAAACCAGATCAGAAGCTGCTAAATGTCAAGAGCGAGGGGCTCTCTGTACCTGTAATATGATATTGTCACATCGCACTGGCGCACTGCACTGAGCAAACCTGCTGCACAAGACCTCTTTGAAGCGCTGAAGAGCAAGGAGGCGCCTTCGAGGACTAAGGGGCACCTGACCCAAGCGATAGCATTCTCAATCACCTCATGCGCATGTGAACGTTGGACGCTGAATAAGGAAGACTAAAGAAGAGCGGATGGATTAGAATGAGGGTGCTGGTGAGAAGATTGACATTGCCATCAGTTGCCAAGAGAAGAAACAAAGCTGTCTCTAGAGGCAGGGGTGGCGAGATTTCATCTCACGTGCTTTGGACATGTTGTGAGGGACGTCCAGCTCCCAGAGAAGGGCATCGTGCTTGGTCAAGTGGAGGGGCAGCCCAAAGGAGGAAGGCCCTTAGCAGGATGGATTGGCACAGTGGTTTCAACCCTGGGCTCAAACACCAGAATCCTGGTGAGGAGGGTGCAGGCCTGGGTGGGGTTTTGTTCTGTTGACACAGGGCTCCTCTGAGTCAGACTGACCCGATGGCACAACAGCATAGTGTGTCCTTCATGCATTGGTCCCAGTAACTAAGGTCCAGCTAGTCTCGGCAGAAATCATCGTACTGCAGGCCAAGAGTTTTTGTTTTTCTAGTTGGTCTAGCAAGGAAACGGAGGCAGTCCGTGTAGTTAAGCAGGGCCAGTGCCTACAACCGAGAAGCAACATCAGAAGCCATGTGCCAAAGTCAGGGTTCCCTTTCAAGCGGCAGAAACCATCTCAGGAATCTAACCCAGGAAATGCGGTCCTCAGGAAAATTGGTGGAAGGACGAGAGGACTGAGCTGTAGTCTAGGTCACCAGGAATGGCTCCCAGGACCCTCAAGAATGGCCCACCAGGGAAGCTGTCACAACTGTACAAACTTGGAAGATGGAAAACCAGGGGGAGGCCACTGTAACTACTGAGTTCAAGTGTACCCCTGCCACGCTGATCCAAGATCAAGTCTCCAGACTCCAGAAGGCAGTGGCAGTGAAGCAAAGATACCCCATCACCACCATCTACAAATCGAGACTGGACACTGGAATACTTCTGGGAGAACACCACGCCCCACCCATGCTGTGCTCATACGCATCAGCAGGGAGCTGCCAAAGCAACAGGAAGTTTCCACAATCACGTTTCCACCTCACGTTTCCAACAAACACATCCTGTTGGCATTCATCCTGTACCCAGAACCTCACCTGCAGGGAACCGTCCAAGTGTCCGTTTTAAAGCTTTCTGATCTCTGCAGTCGTGGGAAGAATTGTAACGCGGAGCCAAGGACGGTGAGCACTGGTTGGCCATATGCAAGTCAAGGTTACTACCCATTCGATGTGTCTACCTCTGCGACAGTTTGGTGCGTGACACTGAAAAGCAGGTAGGTGCCTGGGTGGGTTGGTAAGAGCTGGAAAAGACGCTCCCTCACACGTTGCAGCAAGAACAGGGCGTGGAAAGGGGGGCTATCAATGAGGCAGTCCCATGAGAGAGTGTTTGATAATATTTACCATTGTAGCGTGTGTGCTTCAGCAATTCTACCTCCTCTTCCCCTTCATCAGAATGCACGTAGACGAATGCTTATTTCAGATGATTTGTGGTGGCGAAGATATAACCGTGTGTAGCTGAGAGGCTGGGATGGATCTGGCCCAGGGAGGGTCTCCTCCCAGCTGCTCCGAGTATTTCAGTCTCAAGAAAGCTCTGCACAGTGCTGAGTGAAGCAGTGAGTCCAGAGGTAAGTTAGAGGAGGGTCAGAGTGCAGCGCTTGATACCAAGAGTCACAGGGAATCCTCGAACGACAGAGGAGGAAGGGGTCTGGTGGCACTGCAGACCAGGCATCCTTCACGAGTCAGCATTAACTGGCCTCTCTACTGCCATAGAGGGTTACAGACTCGGAAACACTGGGGCAGTTCTATCCTGGCCGATAGGATCGCTAGGAACCAGAATCGACTCAGCAGCAGTGAGTTTTTTGGCTTAGGAAGAATCTTTGGCTTGTTTTTCTGGGTACTGCCTGAGAGGAGATCTGTTTTGTGAAAGTGACAGCAGAGGGCGCTCTTCTCACAAATTAGTGTCGGCGTTTTTCTTCACAAAGGTAGCCCATAACCAGATGTTTAAAATGCTTTTGTGTATGTTAACACGTTTATGGCTCCCTGTAAAATAAAACTTTTAAAAATTATTGACTACTTTTATTGCTCTCCCTTTATTCATTCACACTGAAACCATGATTCTGTCTCCTGGTGGCATACTGGGCTGCCAACCACAAGGCTGGCAGTTCGAAACCATCTTCCACCCCAAAGGAGTGGACTAGGCTTTCCACTCCTATGGAGAGTGGCAGGCTGAGAAACTCAGTTCCACCCTGTCCTGCAGGCTTGCCCTGAGTCGGCATCGGCTCGATGGCAGAGAGGCGTGTTTAGTTTTTCTCACTGGAGACAGTAACTCCCTGTTTCACGGGGGACATGTGGCTTGAACTCGGAAAGCGGGCTTTGGGGCGCTGCCTTTACCCTCTCCGGCTTCTGAGCCTTTTCTCCAGTGGGCCAGGCGCCCGCCATCTGGGGAGCAGGGGCAGGGGAGAGGGAGGCCCACTGAGCTCTTGTTGGGCCCGCTCTCTGCCGGAGGCCGGGCAAACTGCTCCAACATGGCTCTCCTCTTCCCTCCTGCGCCCAAGCATCTTCATTTCCAAGGCTGCCGTTGCTCTCCTCTGCCCCAAGGTCAGAGGCAAGACCATCCACACTGCCCACTGTGGCATCCAGCTTCCAAGATGGCACCAGGGATGCCCACCTCCTGCTGGGCACACCCTTGGCCAGCCCTCTCTGGGTTGCGTAGAGTGACGATGGTGTGTGACTTCCACGGTGAAGGTTACACAAGACATTGCAGCTCCCCAGTAGCCCTCTCTTGGATGACTAAGCCAGCAGGTGTGTGGTGAGGGGCACACGCGGTGCTCTGGAGGGCCCACGTGGCAAGAACCAACTCCACCAGCTGTGGGGGGGAGCCACCTTGAAGACAAAGCTTTCAGCTGACTATAGCCCTCCTTGACAGTGCCATTAGACTCTTAGGAGAAATCATGATTCAGAAACACCCAGTAAAGACACTTCCGAATTCCTGACCCACAGAAACTGTGAGATAATGACTATTTATTAATGTAAAAGTCTGAGATTGAGCTAATTTGTTAGCCAGCAACAGGAACAGAATACCCTCTCCTGTTTACCATGTCTGGGCAGTTTAACGCCCCCTGTAGCGAAGCTGTCTCCCAACATTCTCGGCATGGATGAAGGAGCATTTCCAGTGTTGCACCAGCTTGTTGAAGCATCTCAACTGGTCTTCCGTCCATTCCTGGAAGCTTGTTTTGCGCCAGTGTCTTCCGTGCAGCTTGGATCTGGATTTCTTGCTTCAATGCTATTGGTTCTTGGTCATTGGCTACCTTGATCAAATGAGATGGTTGAATGTTGACCAGTTCTTCTTGGAACAGTGACACTATGTATTCCTTTGTCTTCAGGCATCATTAACACCTGACCCTTTGAATCCTTCAATAGTTCAGCTTGAGTTTTTCCGACCGTTCTTTCAGCTCGAGGAATGACAATGTTCTTCCTGTTGGTTTTCTGACCTCAAGTGTTTGCACATGTTATTATAATACTTTACTTTGTCTTCTTCTCGAGCTGCCCTTTGCAATCTTTCATTCAGCAATATCTCTCCCATTTGATTTAACTACTTTGGGTTCAAAATCAAGTTTCAGAGTTTCTTCTGACATCCACTTCATTCTCTGTTTTTCCTCTGTGGTCTTTTTAACTTGTCTTTGGGTTTCTCCAAGTATGATGTCCTTGATATCATCCCACAACTCAGGTGAACTTTGATCCTTAGTGTTTGACTCAGCAAGTCTCCTCGTGAGATCGTTTCTAACTTCAGGTAGGTTATACACAAGGTCATACTTCAGCTCCCATGGACTTGCTTATTTTCCTCGCCTTCAACTTGAACTTCAAAATGAGCAATTGGAGGCCTGTTCCATAGTCAGCCCTTGGCCTTATTTTGGCTGATGATACTGAGCTTCTCCATTGTCTCCTGTCACAGATGTTGATTTCATTCCTGTGTATTCCAGCTGGCACAGTCCCTAGGCATAGATGCCATTTATATTATTGAAATGCCAATAAATAGGCTGTTGGTCTTGCAAAGTCCTATCATGTGATTCTTGGTGTGTTTTATGTCACCAAGACCACATTTTACAACTGTTGGTCCATTTTTGTTTCCAACTGTCACATACCACTCATCAGTAATTGTCACTGCATCCTGACTGTATGTTTGCTAAATTTCAGACTGTAGAAATTGGTACAAATCTTCAGTTTTTATCGTTGGCACTTGTGATTGGGATGTATGTATGAAGAACAGTCGTATGAACTGGACTTCCTTCTAGGCTCATAGATTTTATCCTGACTGCATTGCACTTTAGTATAGAGCCCAAAAAGTTCTCTTTGGCGAGGATTGTGACAGAGTTCCTCCTCTCTCTGTCACTGCTGGCATAGCAGACCATCTGATTGTCCATCTGATGTCCATTCGAATGTCCAATGCCAGCCCTTTTCAGCTCACTGATGCCTAGCCTATCAATCTTCAAGGGTCTGATTTCATTGTTAGCAGCTTCCAATTTTCCTGGATTCATACTTCATCGTTTTCATGTTCCAATTACTCATAGATATTTGAAACTCCTACTTCTTATTTTGAGTATTGGAAACCAGGGTCCCCAAAATGCCTTCTCTAGCCCATATTGCCTATCTGAAGTAACCCTATAAACCTGGTTTAAATCAAACTTTCACGAGGTGCTCTTGACCTTGAAAGTCTTTGTCCAAATAATTCTAATCCGGCAGGGTGAGTAATTCCTGGAATACTCTTCAGGAAACACTGGCCCAACAACTGGACTGGTGACAGTCAGTGAGGAAAGCTGGGCTGCTAGTGGGTGGACGTCTTTGCAATAAGCTTGGGAGAGGGCCAGGGGAAACTTGGCAAACAAATTGCCTTTGCACTCCTGAAGGCTCGGTGTTTCGGGTCCACGGGAAGTCCAGAGACAGAGTGTACACTGGCTCCTGTCTTGGCCAGCTCACAGAGCTAATGTTATCTCTCTTCACACGAGGAAGGAAGGAAGTCGTTTCCATCCCAGCCCTGTTTTCATACCCAGAAGTTTCCATGGCATTTTTCTGGGTGCCGACACTTTCCAAACCCAGAGTCATGCGGTAAATATGGTGGAACAGTTGTATAAAATCTGTGCTGCCATTTTTAAAAAAATCAGGGAACTTATTGTATTTATTTTTAGACCAGGAGACATCTTTTTTTTTTTTCTCCTGACAGCTCGGGAACAACTGCGATTGAACTAGAACTTCACATCGGAACTAGATCTGCTCCTGATGGAGGGAAGAAGTTAAACTAGTTCGCCATATCTCAGAAAAGGGAAATTAAGTGAACTGCAGAAACAGGATACAATCCTGTTTCTATACACATTTACACATATACACATTGTTCGATGGAGTCACGGTGAATTAAATGGACATGCCACAAAAGTCCTTCATTCTGAAGCATGAATAGTCCACGTGCTTCTCAAACACCGTTTTCCCACAGGTGGATTTGCACGGTTAGGAGAATCAACGCTGTGGATCCTTGCGAGGGCTAGTGGAGTCGGGGCATTGCTATGGAGCTTATAATAATGTAACATTCAAATAAAATTTTGCATAGGTAGCAGATAGGAAAAAGAAGATTCCTCTGGGACAAAACTATTTTTCTGATTTGGATGGTTACAGTGTAACCTTCATCTGCAGACTAGGGAGAGGACTGGGGGTCTCTTCCAGCCCTAGCATCTCCCTGGGCATTTTCTCCACTGCACTCAGGGCCACAGATTCGCTAGACAAGCCTCTGAAATAAAAGAAAACCCCCAATCAAGAAAGGTTAATCAATAGTTAATGAATCAGCCAATGTAGCTTGAAGATACATTGTGGAAGGGATTCAAAGAAAGAATGCTTCCTTCCCGATAAAACACAATTGTCTAAGGTAATCTTGGAAAGAAGACAGGTGCATGTGGAAAGCAAGCAATAGAACATCTTTTCCCCGGGTGTCTATATGACAGCCCCCCATAGAGTCTCTCTGCATGTCTAGCTTAAATGCCTACGAAGACCCAGACAAAAGTAAAACCTCATGACATCAGGAGGGAAAAAGATGCCAGAACATGATTCTCAAAATCCTTGAAAGTCATAATGAACTCATACTTAGAAAAAGCACTTCATTGCCTTCTTACGCTTCACATCATGAAACAATTAGGCCAGCCCACCTTGGCCCCCACAACCGGAGACCCTGGCTCAGGAATGCCCCCCAGAACTAGACAGCTCTCTTTACTAGAGCACGACACTGCCTGTGGACATGGTAAGGGTACCTCACAGAGAAACCAGTCTTTGGGGGTCACACAGAGAACCCACCAGTCTTGCTCAAGGTGACCCTCTACATTTCGTGTTGACATTCATGCAGGTGATCAGAGTAAGGTGCGTGGGGTCAAGGTCAGTGATCCCTCGTACAATTGCTAGCGGGGAGCTACTCCAGCAGCACTGTCTGAGAGTGGAATTTTAATAAGGACGATTGCGTTCAAGTCACATTAGGGGTGACATAAAGAGAGATTTGCACAATAGGGCATTCCATGAGTCATGGAAAGCTGTTCTTCATTGTCTAGCCCCAGCATCTTCCTGGGTCAAAAATGATTACACCCAAATGTACTTTCAGTTGACTCAGGTCCTGTGAATTTGTTCTCCTCAGCAAATCTCCGTAGGAACAATGGCTCTTCGTTCTGCTCCCAAACCAGGCTACCTTAGCAGATAAGGAAGGATACTTACTTGCAATTCTTAATTCCTGGGGATGATGGAGTGATGCCACTACATTTTGTAAAGGGGAGAGTGAGGTGGGAGAAACACTTCCAGAATTGTAAAACCAGTCAACACAAAGACATTTTAAACATACTTCAGCTTCAACGTAAGTTACAGGGAATTCATTGTTTTCCTCTCAAGTTTTGCCTTCTCTGTTTCAATGATGGGTATTTCCATGTGCCCTACTTTCCTAAACCAACCATCAAGAAAAAAAATAGCTTTGCTTCTTCTTGTTCATGCCCCACATCAAGTGCTATTTTGTGGCATTTCTTTTTCTTTCTTTCTTTTTTCTGGGGGCATTTCTATATTCTATCTTCTCCATCTATTCTGTTTTCCCTTTGTCCCCATCCTCCCCTAATTCAGGTCACTGCCAGTTCCCACAGAGCCTCTAAGTCTTGTGCTACAACTCTAGCCTTGCTTTTCCTCTATCCATCCATCAGTGAAACCACACTTTTTTCCCTTTCCTTATCAAAAATCTTCAGTGGTTCCCTAGCCAACCAAGCCCTACTGCCATCAGGTCGATTTCAACTCTTGTAGACCCTGGAAGATAGAGTAGACCTACTCCTTTGGGTTTCGAAGACAGTAGATCTTTAGCGATGGAGACAGCCTCATCTTTCTCTCAAGGAGCAACTGGGGGGCTTGAGCCTGCAGCCAGCGACCTACAGCTTACCCCACCTTGCCACCAGGTTTCTCGCCTTATACAGAGCCCTGCACAACTCCGGCCACGCTTTTCTCTCCCCAAGTTCCCCTTCCCCCTCTCGCACTCACACTCTGCATTTGGTCACACTACATCTCATCCTTGCACGTACTGTTTCAGCCCCTGAAACGGTCTTCCTCTCCCTTTGTTCTGGTGAGTCCAGAGTCCTCTTCGGACTTCTGCTGGGATATTCCTGCACTGAGGAAGGTGACGAGAACCCACAGGTCTGGTTAGATGCCACTGTCACGAACTTCAATAGCCCGGTGTTATTACTGAAGGTCAATGACCTGTTTTCCCACCGGAATGTAAGTACCGTGTCGCCCAACGGTGACCTCAGTAAATATTTTGACTGAATGGATGGACAGATAGATACGTTACCACTCACAAAATGTGCTACTTTTGTACACTTTTTCTGGGGGGGGGGGGTTATTTGAAGACATACTGTAATCAAGGATCATACAAATCATAATTCAAGGAGATAAAAAATATCCCCTTACTCAGTTTATACCTCAATTTCAGGAATCCAGTTGAATTATGTCATTTCCAGATGGATTCTTCCATCTCAGTGTAAAGTTTGGCCTTGGGATGTTTCAATTAACTTGTCATCGTATTCTTCTCCTTGACCCTGTGTAAAAACATACATTTCTTGAACA
>NW_022103920.1:87188149-87192170 GCF_000313985.2 Echinops telfairi
AGTTGATAACGACTCCTATAATGGCCCTCCTGTGGGTTTCCAAGAGCATCACTGTTTACAGGCATAGAAAGCTGTGTCTTTCTCCCTAGAAGCAGCTGGTGGTTTCAAACTGCTGACTCTGCAGATCTCGGCCAATGGGTAACCACTACGGCCCCGGGGTTCCTGTATTAATAATACTAGCCATAAAAGAATTGTACAAGGAGTAAATTGGCTAGTGGACATGTTATCAGAGTTTAACAATCCCTGGGTAATTTTATTTATGCTCCCCTTTCTTATCTCCAAATGTTTCTATAATGAGAAGAGCATATAATTTTCATGTGAAAAAAAACACTAGCTCCTATTTACTTCAAAAAAAAGGCAAAAGATGAACTGCAAGGCTCTAAATGTCAAATAAATCATTCGAGCAGGGTTCCCATGAGATGGAATGGACGCCACAGTAGTTGGTTTAGCAGCAAACAAGATGACGGGTCGGTTCTCTCTGGGCCTGCGTGTGGCTTCATGGGACACAGAGCTTTTGCTGGGCCTTGATATGGGCAGGTGCAAGGCAGGAGAAGGACGAGGACACTCCAGGGAGTGGCACTTTGTGACAGACACAGTGAGGTCGTGCAGGCCGTGGATGAGCATGAAGCTGGACTCTATTTGACAGGGAGGACTGTCGGTGTCCAGGGAAGCACCTTGAGTTTACGCTCACAAGACATTGGCAGTTTATGCCATAAATGCCCCCAAGCATTAATGATAATGACTTTGCATTGTCTTGAGATAGTTCTTTCTATCAACCACTGTCCTACTTGGAAAGTCCATGAAACTTCCATTGGGATCTTTTTATGCCACCTGATAACCAGTATTCCATCTCCTGCTGCCTTCCCTTTGATATTTCTTTTATTATTTCCTAAAGGAGCTCCAACCAGATTTGTCCCCTGCTAGCAGTCCCCTGGTCCATAAAACTATCCCACTAGCCTTCTTCCTCTCCACTCTTCTCCACGAAAAAGGATCTCTTATTTAGGCTGTTGATGGCCCATAGGACACTGCCTAGTTATAGTAAATAATAATAAAGAAGTTCCTTATCAATGAAATGTTTATTTCCAAGGGATATTCATATTTGAAAATAGGTGCTTGTTAACCCACTTATAGAATGATGGAGGGAGGGTGATAAATATTTTTAGCTACTTGCCTCACACCTCAAACAAAGCCCCCACCACACCTCCCGAGAGCAAAGGACTTTCGAAAGGTTATCAGTTTGCAGCAGGCAACAGACCAGTGGGGAAGCATTGGTCATGGAAGACATCTGATGCCGAGCTACAGTGTAGGAAGTTGCAGCTTGCATCCATGCAACAAGAAGGCCAGGGCTGGTGTTCTCCCACCTTCTGATCTGTCATTTCACATGCATATGTCTTATGCTCGCGCCTCTCACCTCTGGTCACAAAGTGACTGCCAAAGCCCCTGACTTGGCGATCCCACCCAGAAAGGAGGAAATGCGAAGGAATGACATCTGTTAACAGGAAAGCAAAGGCTTTCCCAGAAACTCTCCGCTTACATCTGATTGATCAAGAAAATAATTGCAAGGGACCCTGAGGAAGCAAACGTTTTGCTCAGGCACCTTGTTCCCCAAACAAATCAGGATTTGCTGGGGAGGAAGCAGGGAAAGGGAGCCGTGATAAAGAACTCATATTACCTGCCTCGGACCCCTCCTGGAGCAGCTTGTCCCCTAGCAGGTGCGGCTCCCCAAAGACAGCAGAGGGACTGGACAGCGCAAGACAAGTATGAGAGACATTTCAGAGGTCAAATCGCATCCCAACTGCCCAACACTGTTGTACAGCACAGTACAATTTGTGCAGGGTAGAAAAAAGGTGACATTCCAAACTAGAGAACTTAAAGATGTTAATAGCACTCAGACTTGTAGGTTTTAAGTGAAACTTAATTTTTTTTAACGAGGTTAGTTGGTTGCTTGTTTTCCTGTTTATGAAGATAAAGAAAGCTTGGAACTGTACCATTTAAAGTACTTGGGTTACAATCTTTTGACAACACGAGTACTTACTTGTTTTGTGGTGGTTAGGCTTTTGCGTGAGCGTGTGTTTTCAGACACACCCTAAACGCACCAAGCTTACTGCCTTCCAGCCCCTTCTGACTTACAACCACCTCTGGAGCAGGGCTCTCCACCTTCCTCACGCTGAGGCCCTTTCAGACAGTTCCTCACGTGGCGGTGACCCCAACCATCAAATCATTTCCGTTGCTTTTCATAACTGTCATTTTGCTACTGTTATGAATCGGGCCACCCCTGTGAAAGGGTCGTTTGACCCACAGGTTGAGAACCACTGCTCGGGACCAAGTAGAGCATCCCTGTGGGTTTCCAAGGTTGTAACTGTTTGTGAGAGCAGAAAGCCCCATCCTCCTCCCACGTAACAGCTGGTACTTTAGAGCTGATGGCCTTGTGGTTTCAAACTGCTGGGCCTGTGGCTAGCAGCCCACCGTGTACCCCACTAGGCCAGGGGGGCTCTTACACATGCACACTCAGAAAAACTTACGGCCATCATGTTGATGCCGACTCACAACTACCCTGCAGAACAAGGTAGCCCTGCCACTGTGCCACTCGATGAGAGTAGAAAGCCTCATCTTTCTCCTGTGGAGTGGCTGGTGGTTTTGAACTGCTGACCTTGTGGTTAACAATCCAAGAAGTAACCACGACACCACTGGGACTCCTAGATATATGCACATACACCACATAGAAAGGGGAATGCAAACATTTGAGGAACAATGTAATGAAAAGATACTGCATCTTTGCATGAACTGGGGTCTAACCTGGTTGCAATTATTCGCTGCCATCCAGGCAGTCTCTGATTCCTGGTGACCCTGTGCACAATGGAGCACAACACTACCATAACCATGGTCACCATGCGATCTATTGGATTTTCAGCGGTTGATTTGGGGATCAGATCGCCAGTCCTTTCTTCTCAGTCTCAGTCTGGAGGCTCTGCTGAGACCTGTTCAGCAGCCTAAGAACACACAATCCTGATCCTCGGGGGTCAGTGGCGAGACTCACCCTGTCTCCTTATTGCTGCGCTTCTCTCATTCCACTCAACAAGTGGATCCAGGTAGCCACCTCGCAAGTACTTCAGCCTGTCCACAGGCTCCCTTTAATGGTCAGTCCTAGAGAGGAGAGTTCCTTCATGGCTCCAGATTTTTCCAGCCTCAGGTACAAACCAATAGTTCAAAATTCAAAAAGCCAAAGGGTTCTTTTTTTGCCTTCAGTCTGTCAACAGGCCCCAGGCAAGCCTCTTCCAATGCAAATGTCCTGAGTACTCCAAAGCACTGGGTGGGGCTTAGCTTTTCAGAACCTTCTTTGCAGGTGTGTTCTAACCCATTCAAGGATTCAAATCGATGGCTGAAGGCAAATAGGCTTACCAACTATTTATACTTTCCAATCATCTTTTCTGTCAATCATTGTATCTGTAACAGTAGTCAGAAGAAACAGTATGAACCTGGTACAGCCAGATCCTAAACTCAATTCTTAAAATAGTCATGTTCAATCCTCATCTATCTTATCTTAAATATAATTTAATTATCTAAATTATTATCTAAATTATTCCATTGATACAAAATATGGCCTTGGGCCTCTGACTGCATCAAGCCAGGGCATGAGTTGCCCTGTCCAGGGACAGAACCTGGGTCCCCCTCATGGACGGCAGCTGCCTCTGTTAGGTAGGCTAGTATAGGGCTGGGACTTCCCTTAACACATGCCTAGAGGGTCAAGCATGGAAACAAAGGGGTGGCACACTGCACATGCTCAGAGGTTCAGGTTTCCCGCAGGTAGGCATGGGTGGGTGCTGCCCCTGGATTGGCCCACCTAATTCAATTTAGCCAATGGGGTCGACCAGGGGCTGTCCACCACGCCTCCCCGTGGAATCCTTGAAAAGGCAGGAGCCCAGAGACTTTGCATGACTCTGTGAGCAGCCTCCAGGCAGGCTGTGCATTCGGGAGGAGCCCTACGGGTGCCCATGTAAACCTGAAACTTCTTCTAATGCTC
>NW_022103920.1:87192392-87215759 GCF_000313985.2 Echinops telfairi
ACGTCACAGGAGGGGCGGCAGACACCAAAATCAAGACACACATACACACAGCACATCCTATTGGTTTGGATCCTCCGGAGAACCCTGACTGGCGCCCTGCTGCCTTCCTTACTGGAATACTCTGTATAAAATAGCGCCGTCTTGGGATGTGTAGAGGGTCATGTCCCCAACATCTGTCATTGCTGTAGACAAAATGCTCCCTCATGAGACCCAGGTGACCTTGCAGGTGTCTACCAAGGCCTTGTAGACCAAGCTCGAGCCCAGCTGTGAGAGAAGCCTGGGTGGAGCGTGCCCAGGAAAGGATGAGGTAGGCCATCTTCCCAGGAGGTTCCTACCTGCCTGGGTGTCCTGTGAGCTCTGCAGTGCACACACCGGAGGACTAGAAAATGACTCAACATCACCACAGCCTGAGCTGCTTGGGAGCAAGTGCCATCCAGCCGACACCGTGCTCCCTGGCTCCTCCCCCTTCAGACCCATCCTCGTGGCGTGTGGGGAGCTGACGTGTTTGGCTTCTCAGGCCGTCACTGTTGATGTCTATAAAGAATTATCTGAATTTAAGAAAGGCTCCTTGTATCTCTAGCAGCCTAATCAGCCCAGCTTCGACCTTGACATTGCCAACTGTCTGCTACAGCTCTCAGTTCAAGTCTCTGGCCGGGCCTGTTATCAGCCTGCATGTTAAAGGCTCTCAGACAATTGTGTTCTTATAGTTTTGCTTTGTTCTAATTCGTATTTTTTAACAACTTACTTATATTTAGCTCTCAACAATCTCTTCCCTGCCGGGTCTCCTGAAAGTCTTTTTCCCTTTTGTTTTGCAGTTGCTTTATAACCCAATCTATGGGAATTGAGTGCATCCTGAGCGTGGATGCTAAGTAAGGTTCCAAGAATTCTCTTTGACACAAAGATCAGGGGGCAGGGAGGCTGGTTCTGCATCTGACACCAGGATCTGAAGCAAGACGTCTGTGCGCCCTACCCTGGCATCACAAAGGCTGAACCGGAGAACAGAACAGAGCCCAGGATCTATCGGGGAGATTCCATGGCCAGAAATATTAAGTACAAATTCCGATTTGAAGAAAAAAAATCACAAGTAGAAGGAGTCATGCTGGTATAGTGGTTATGCATTGGGCTGCTATTCTCATGGTCAGCAGTTCAAAACCACTAGCTGCTCTGTGGGCAAGGGGATATTTTAGGGAAAAGAAGTCTAGAGAAACGTAAGTGAACAACATCGGGACCCTCCAGTGTATGTATTTGTGCAGTGGGTGGGTAGTGGGTGGCAGAGACATAGTCTGGGGACACCTGGGATGTTTGATAGCTGCTCTGTCAGCTCAATGCCGGTCGCCCCTGGGATAAGCCGCCTTTTGATCGTGGGGCCTGCTTCAAGTACAACCTTGGACAAACACAGCAGAAACAGAGGGGGCTGTGCAGGTGAAAGTGCCCTCCAGGGCCTGGGGAGAGGGGTCGAAGAGGGCAGCTTTGGGCTTGTTGCTTGAGATGATTGTGGAAACATTCATTGCTCTGGATTGAATTTCAGCCTCAAAAAAAGATCTGCTGAAATCATAGCCCTGGTCTCTGTGAACGTGATCTTGTTTGGGAGCAAGGTCTTTGAAGATCCCACTCATTAACCTGAGACCGTTAGTTACCCTGGAATGCTTGTTGTCCTCGGGCACGACAGAGTCAATTCCGACTCCCACTGAGCCCATGGGACAGAGCAGAACTGCCCCGTAGAGTGCTCCTGGCTTTAGTCCTTACTGAAGCACGTCTCCAGGGCTTTCTTTAACCCACAGAGCAGCTGGGTGGACTCACTGGCCACCTTTCAGTTCATAGCTGAGCATTTAATCACTGCCCCTTCTCGGCACCTGGACTGGAGCAGACAGAGTGGATCCCCATCCCATCTGAGTGATCCCTTCATAAGAGAAGAAGAGGCCGAGAGAGAAGAAGCCCATCGTGTGGTGATGGAGGCGGAGGGTGGTGCCATGCTGCCATACACCGAGGTTCACCTGGGCTCCCCGAAGCCAGAGGTAGGCTCTTCCACCAGAGTCTTCAAGAGAACACTTCCCTACGGACTCCCTGGATCCAGAATTCTAGTTTCGGTAGCCGTGAGACCATTCCTTTCTATGTTTGAAGCTGCCCACTGTGTGGCTCTTTGTTCTTTCTCAATGGTGCCCTGGGAAAGTAATAGAGCCGTTAAGTAGCTGGGCCTCCAATCAGGGGTTGATGGACTGGTTGGTTGGTTGTTGATTGTTGGTTTTATTGTTTAATTTGGCAGGCATCTAGCCATCCTGGACAGATTTGATTTGAAATCAAAACGTTTCATGTGTCTCATATGACGAATAAGAATAACGAAGGGAAAAATTATTACAGGGGGGCAGGGAGGGGATAAAGAGGAACTGATATCAAAGGAGTTCAAGAAGAAAGAAAATGTTTTTGAAACAGATTGTGGTAGCCATTGTACAATACTGCTTGATGTCATTGAGCTATGGAATGTTATGATATCTGTAAGAGCTCCTAACAAAATGATTAAAATTTTATCTTAAAAAGGGATAATGCAAGGAAGAAAGGGTTGTGGGTTTCTGAGGATGGAGGCGTGGGACCCTCTGGTCCTCTCAGCACCATGGCCAGCCCTTTGATCTAGCTCACTCACCACAGTCAGTGTGATAAGCGTGCCCTCTCTGGATACGCTCAGAGAATCTGATAGGCCACCTGAGGTTTCTGTTTTTTAAAAGACGATGGCTATTTGGAATTTTTTTTTTAATCCTTGCAAATTGAAAACGGAGAGCTATGGGAAACGGGAGCCAGGCGGCCCACAGAGGGCAGGCCAATGCCAGGGAGCACCAGTGCTGCTGCTGACCTCCCTCTAGGTAGCTGGTCAGGGAGCAGCCATTTGACAAAGAAATGTGCCTTTGGCCTTGGGGGCTCTGGCAGGGTGGCCGCTCCCTTTGACCCCAAGTGATAGGGTTGCGTGCTTACCTCCTTATCCTGCCGCCCACCTGTTGCAGGCACATTCCACCTGGCCAGGGTGGAGGAGGAGGAAGCAGAGATATGCAAGGGCCAGCACTCTGGGAGCCCAAGGGGCTGAGGAACAGATGCCAGGGCTGGTTATTATTAGAGTCCTTGGTCAACAGAAGAGCTGCTTGCACAGGGACGAAATCAGCTGTTTTTGTACGGCTCAAGTTCCAAAGATAACTGCGTCTGCTCTCTTCCCAACTCTGAGCGTGCGCTGAAACTCGAACACGGCTTCTTCTCCTGCTTCCAGGTTCTCCTTAATAACAACAACAGGGACCAGAGCAATGATAACTCTCCATTCCCGGCACAGATCTGACAACTTGCTATACTTCCACACATCTTTCCTTTCAACCACTTACTCCTGTTGCCACTGTTTCACGGAGGAAGATGCTGAAGCCCAGAGAGAGTAGGTCACTTCCCCCAAAACACACAGTGTTACGATAAGTGGCAAGGCTGGATTTGAACTTGTATGCTCTTCTCCACCAGCCTGCTACTGAGGAACCTCAGAAAGCCTATTCAGGGTGGCTATGGTGGCTAGTGGGGTATGTGTTGGGCTGGTAACTGCAAGGTCAGCAGTTCAAAGCCACCAGCCAAAAAGAGAAGAGGAAAAGAGAAGGCTTCCGGCTTCCGTAAAAGCTCACCGCCTCGGAAAGCCACAGGGGTCGTTTTGTTCTACCCTGCAGGGTCGCCCGCATTGGAATCACCTCGATGGCACCGGGGTAGTTTATGAGCGGGAATCCCTCAGTGTCAGTGGATTGACTGTGCTCACGGATTGTCGTGCTTCACAAAGCTTTGTTTTCATCCTGGGTGGACATCAGCCTGGATTCAGCATCGCCGCAGAAAGGATGCCTTACGTTCCAGTCTGGGTGTTTCCGCTCTCGGACTTCATCCTGCATGTCCAGCCTGGTCTCTGACTACGTGGATGAGTGAGCTTGTCCCTCTGGCCAAGGAGCCAGGTCAATTTCCTCTGATCGTGCACATGCAATCAATATCCTTGCCCATTCCTGGCCCAGCCCTGCCCGCCTCTGCCTTCTCTCCCTCTCCTCTAGCTCGCTCGAGCCCCGCCTTTCCAGCCTGTCTCTTGTGTCAGGGCACACAAAAGGCTCTCCTTCACTATCTATTCACCAGTCTCCTTGCTTAATACTGATGGTCCAGGGTCCCCCACATTTAGAAACCACAGTCTGCCTCTGAGATGGAGGGGCCTGGCCCTTCCTCCAGAGGCTGGAAAGATGAGAATCGACATTTTAGCAAAACAGATTACAATACTTTAAAGCCTAGAATGCCTTTCAAGCCACTCTGGGCAAATAGATCAATAAAGCACCCAGCGCTTCAGTGAACCACTGCCACCCTAACGAAAACCGATTTACCTATCAACAAAATCTCTCTAATCATTTTGGTGTCTGACTTCTTCCTGTAGTGGCTCTTAATGTCTCCCAGTCATCGAATTACCAGCCTGCCTGGAGGGCTCTCCTGGCTCAGTGTTTCTCAGTGGATCATTGGGAAGAACTTGGTGGCATAGTGGGCTATGTGTTGGACTACTAGACACAAGGTCAATAGTTCAAAACCACCAGCTGCTTTGCAGGAGAAGAAGGAGGCTGTCTACTGCCGAAAAGAGTTACAGTCTCAGAAACCCACAGGGACAGCTCTGCCTTGTCCTTTAGGGTCACTGAGTCAGAATCGACTCGATGGCAGTGAGTTTGGTTTCTGTGTGTTTAGCTCACACAAGCAGATTTGTGCTCAACAGGTCTGGCTGTAGCCTGTAGGAACCCTGGTGATGTCATGGTTACAATTTGGGCTGGGATCCACAAGGTCAGCTGATGGAAAACCACCAGCCATTCTGCAGGAAGAAGAGGGAGCTCTCTGCTCCTGTAAAGAGTCTCTGAAGCTCACAGGGGCACATCTACCCTGACCTACAGGGTGACTACGAGAGAGTCCGCATCAATTCGATGGCAGTAAGTTCGGTGTTTGGCGCAGATGTAGCCTGAGGTGCTGCATACCTAGCCAGTTCCCAGGTGATGCTCAGGTGGCCAGCCACGAGCCACACTTTGATAAGCAAACTCAAGCTGACACAAGACTCAGAGAGGCCAGCTCTCTCCTCTTTGCTCTCTAATGTCCAGGACAGGTCCCCTCCTGGACCTCCCCTGATTATGCCCTTAGACATTTCCTGACTTGTAGAAAGCCTGCAAACCCAGCTGCTGCCTCAACCCCTCTTCTCCTGCCAGGTCATAGCTCCTCCTACTTCATCCCTGGCCGCTCTAGCTCCTCCCCTCTGAGCCCCTGACAGCTCTGCTACTTCTCTTGTCATCCAGCTTCTCACTAACCAAGCTCCGTGCTGGCTTCCTGCTACCCAGAGGTTCTGTAATTACCATGATAGCGTCAGTGTACACGTTGTCGCCAGCCCGCAGGCTGCTCTCCGCTGGGAGATAGATGCATGTACAACACAAAGAGATAGAGCACGTGGGAAGAGAATTAGAATAAAGCGCTGGGAAGAACGTTCTGTGCTTTCCACCTTATTTACGAGGGGGTGTGATTATTTATGAGAATTCTGCTTCTTCCCTGTAATCACAAGAGAAAAGAAAGCCTAGGACTGAAGGAGGCGGGGAGTTGGGGGGGGTGCCTGGTATTTACAGAGCACCCCTGGGAACCCTCCAGGGGATCACAAAGAGCACTCACAGGATGGCGTGGGGGGACGGGCCCCCCCCGGGAGCGGAAGGCTGCATCACCGGCTCCCACTGCTCCCGGGGCCGCCCACGTTGCCTCACCGGGTGACAGGGCCCCTGTCCCAGGGGCTCCTCCTTGCTCACCACGTAGCACTGTGGTTCCGAAACATTTCTCTTTCGTGGGCTTGTTTGGTCATCTGAGTGTGATCAAAAAGGAAGGACTTCTGTACCTGGGGTGGGGGGCACCCACAATCTCTCATCAGCAGACATCATTTCCGACACCTTTTGAGGTTCCCAGATTTCCCCAAAGCAGGAACAGCGACTCAGGGTTTTAAAACTACCCTTCTGAGAGAAGCAGTGTTTAAGGAGGAGCCTCGGTGAACACGGTAAATGCCGGGTCACTGGACTGCACACTTAAAAATGGGTGAAGCCCCACCCCCACCCTTGCCACCCCACCCCGCATTGGGGGGATTCGCTTTTCCTGGTTTCAGTTACCTGTGGTGGGCCATGGTCCGAGAACAGTCATCTGTCTAGTGCACCCGAGCCCCTGGCGGTCTCTACATCAGTCACCTCCCCTCATCCCATGGCTTGTATTATAGCATATTGTCCTACTCATTCTATGTTCTTATTAGTTATTATGTTGAATCTCTTCCTCCGCCTGATTGATAAGTTAAACCTTATTATAGGTGCGGCTGCATAGAGAAAAGCATCGCTTATGTAGGGTTTCGTTCTATACGGGGTTTCAGACATCCACTGGGCGTCTTGGAACGTATCCTCCACGGATCGAGGGTGGGGGTGTTACCATCTATATTTCAGCACCGAGAAAAGGACGGAAGGAAGATTGGTGCTCCAGAAGGTGTAAACAACTACCAAGAGGAGCTCTGCTCAGTTGAGGGTCACCTGAGGGTGTGACTTAGATATCTGGCCTCACTTCCCGGCTCAGCCATCAGGAGGATAGTGAGTTTGAGACTTTACTTAAAACCCCTTTGAAAGAGTCCCTGGGTGGCACAAAAGGCTCGAACCTGAACTGCCGGTGGTTCAAATCCACCCAGAGAAGCCGTAGCAGGAAAGCTGGCCATTGGCTTCCCCGTGAGCACAGACATTGAGTGTCCTCGGGACTCAGTGCTCTCAGAGGCTGTGGGGTCTCCATGAGTCTGGGGGGATACCACAGCTCTTGATCTTTGGTTGCACTAGCCTCTCGGAAGGAGTAATATTACCTCCTGGGTCTGTGGAGCAAAGTCCCTGAAGGTCCCTGCCTGAAAGCAGGCACTCAACACTGGCGGTAGGTAGCTCTCCACTTGGAACTCAGCTGGAGCCTCTAAAGAACTGATTGCTTCACAATAAGAGAGGGCCATGCGTCTGTCTAAGTGAGAAGGACCCTCCGGCCTGTTGGTGACATGCAGGGTCACCGCATACTCAGTAGAGTCTACGAGGGGCACTGAACAGAGCAGCCTCCCTCCATACTCCCCAGAAAGCATGCACCTGTCATTAAAGTCACACTGTCCTCTGGAGCCTCAAAAGGCTGAAGACAGTGCAGGGAGTGGAGAGGTTTGTACACAAACACAGTTGGATGCCCTTGGTAGAAATGCACCCTAAGAAGAGTCATAAGTCTACACTGAAGGATCCCTTCCCGTCCCCACCCCCACCCCCGCCCCTCGCTCACACCACCACCACTACTTCAAATAGAAAGGTCAAGGCTTCAAAGAGCATCGAGACTGGTGGTTTATGTCGCTGGCCCTCTACTGCTGTGAGCATGCCCTGACCCTAACAAGGGTGGGCGGAGATCCGGGAAGGATGCTGCCCGTGCACTTGTGTGAGCCTTGAAACTTGCCTGGCGTGCTTCGGGAACGCTGCCAAAAGGAAGTAACACCGCACAGCTCCTCCCTGGTTGCCAGGCTCAACTTGACCAGGGCTCTCTCAGTCTGCGAACTGGAAGGCGCCCAAATGTGTGACATTCTTTGCCGGGTATTCCTAGAAAGAGAGGGGGTGACAATTAGATGAGAGAGACGTATTTGAGGCAGATCCTAGATTAAATGTGAAAACAAAACCAGCCAAACGTCTAGAAGAAGCTACAGTAGAATGTCTTTCACGACCTCGGGGTAAACCAAGATTTCTTACCCAGAGCACACAAGGAGCAAATCGCTATATATGTTCATATAATATTCCTCTTTCGTGTGAGGTATCAGAAAACACCACGCAGAGCATTTGAGAGGCAAACCACTACGTTGAAGAAGTTCTTTGCAACACTATCTCTGACAGAGCACTCCTCTGATATGACAAATGGCTCCTGAGAATTATGTGTTAAAAGACAAGTAGAGTTTATGTGGTCAAAAGACCTGAGCAGACATTCCCCCAAAGAGCATCAGCCAAATGGCCAGTGTCATCATCGTTGCTGTCAGCTCCCATTGGGTCAGTTCCGACACCTAGCCACCCTATGCGTGACAAGCCAAACACCGCCTGGCCCCACGCCACCCCCACCCCCACCCCAGTTGTTCTTATGTTTAAGCCTATTGCAGCCACAGTGTCAGTCCATCCCCTTGCGGGTCTTCCTCCATCTCACTGCCCCTCAACTTTACCAAACAGGACGTCCTTCCCCAGGGCTCTCTCCTGACAATGCGTCCACATTCTCTGAGGCACAGCCTCGCCATGCTTGTCTCTAAAGGTGCATTCTGGTCGCACTTCTTCCAAGACAGATATTTTTAGTTCTTCTGGCAGTCCATAGGACTTTCAATATTCTTTGCCCACTCCACAACCCAAATGCATCATCGTGAGTCACCAGGAACATGTACATTAAAAGCGCACATAGCTCCCAGGACTCACCCACCAATGGCTTCAGTTATGAAGACCAAGGACACTGTGTTAGTCAGGGTGGACTGGAGAAACAAATCCATAGACACTCATATGTGTTTAAGAAAGAGCTTTATATACAAGAGCAATTGAATATTGAGAAAACATCCCAGCCCAGTTCAGATCAAATTCATAAGTCAGATATTAGCCCATATGGCTGATACCAATCTATAAAGTTCTCTTCAGACTCACAAAACATATGCAATGACACAGAATGCAGGATGATCACAGGCCAGTGGGTGGGAAGTCTTGTGGATCCAGTGGTGTTGTCAGCATCTCAGAGCTGGCAGGGGTCTCCACATGGCTTCTCCAGCTCCAGAGGTCTGGCTCCATCAGCCTCTCTCCATGTGTCTTCTCCACAGGCATGTCTCACAGGGAATGAACATGTGTCCCACCTCTAGTGAGCTATTTATCTCCTTAGAGTTTCCAAATGAGATCATCAAGCTGCGATCTGATTGACAGGCTAAACTCCACCCCTTCACTCTTACTCCTCAAATTCACACTAGATTATATAACTACCACAGACACCAAGAGTGGAGGGGATGTGGAGCCAGGGGGACTTTATTATACTCATTGGTTCAAATATCCTCACAAGCACCTCCCATGAAGGTGCCAGTTCTGAGACAGGACCAGGTACATAGTGGAAGGGAATTTTCAAAGGAAGCCAAGGTTGAGGAGGTGGAGATCAAGTTTGCAAGTCTGTCTTAACACTCAAGCCTGCTGAAACCCTCCCTTAGGCAAACAGACACTTGGATATTAACCAAAAAGATCAGGGGCTTGAATCCACCAGAGAGGCCTTGGAAGAAAGGCCTGGGAACCTACCTCCATAGAATAAGCCCTTGAAACATGTGTTTCCATACACGCTCCTACACACCCAGGCCACCATGAGTCCGTGTCAACTTGACCAGTTTGTGTGGAGTCTCTGGGTTAACGCCAACGGTTAAGAGCCTGGCTGCTAACCAGAAGATTGAGGAGTGAAGCCGCACAAAGGGTGCCTTGGAGGAAAGGCCTGGCGATGTGCATCTGAAATTTTACAGCTATGGAAACCCTACGGAGTGGTGTCCTACTCTACAACTCATTAAAATGCCCAAGCAATGGATCTGAACAAAGATCAGGCTACTTGACGAAATAAGGTGATTCCACATGAGAGTCTGCAGCAACTGGCTTGGTTTCTCCTCCAGCTTGGTCACTGGTCGGTGCCATGGGGAATCCAGACAGCCCTCACAGAGCCCTTCTCTCTGTGTCTCTCTTTTCCACCCTTCTTCCTCTTGGTGTGAGGTCTCTGGGTCTGGGCCCGACAGTCTGACCTAGCCCCCCAGCTCCAACAACTTTGTCTGCTTCAGGCGGGTAAACAAAGACATTTAAAAACAAAAAAAGAAAAACACCTCACTGCTTGCTAGTCGATTCCAACTCTTCCCGAACCTACAGAACAGGGTAGAACTGCAAGTTTCCAAAACTGAACCTCTTTGCAGGGGTAGAAAAAGCCCTGTCTTTCTCCCAATGACATGAAACGCAAAACCAAACCCACTGTCAACTAGTCAACGCCGTCTCATAGTGATCCTGAACTTCCCTGTGAGTTTCTAAGTTGTTACTTGGTACGGGAGTAGAAAAACCCATCTTTCTCCCTCAGAGCTGCTGGTGGTTTCGAACTGCTGACCTTGTGGATTGCAGCCCAACGAGTAACCACTAAGAAGACCACAAAATGCATGCTGAGGCAACCATTCACGCAGATATATTTTTCTTTGTCAAAAGACATACATTATTGTAGATTAAAATGAGGTCCTGCACTATGATTGTTTATTGCGCATGAATGCTCATGAGGATCGTCTTAGTGGGGAAACCGTTCTGATCTTGGCCATGGCCATTGCTTGGCTGTTCTGTTGTGTGCTTGGTGCCTGGTCCCTCCTGCTCATGATACCAGCATTCCTTTTGGTTCCTGTGGCCTTTCTAACCTAAAGGGCTTGGATGCATTTCTTATTCAGCCGGTGGCATCATTGAGCCAGGATATTTTGAGGAACACTAAATCACGGTCTCCTTGTATAGCCATTGCATAGGTTCTGTGATTAGGGCTCTCTCTTGCAGTGGTTCTCAACCTGTGGGTCGCGACCCCTTTGGGGGGGTTGAACGACCCTTTCACAAGGCTCACCCAATTCATAACAGTAGCAAAATGACTGTTATGAAGTAGCAACAAAAATAATTTTATGGTTGGGGGGCGTCACCACAACATGAGGAACTGTATGGAAGGGTCGCAGCATTAGGAAGGTTGAGAGCCACTGCTTTAGAGGGAGAAAGATTTTGAAAATAGATCCACACTAATCCTAATTTCCTCAGATTCAGTTCATGGTGTGTGATAACTCATGTATACTTTTTCCCCCGATGGAGCCTGATTTGAGAAATACCACATGGTTCCCTAAGGGCCTCTGGTAGCACAACAGGTAAGCACGGTGTTGCTTATTGTCAGGTTGGCAGTTCAAACCCACCCAGGGGCTCTTTGAGAGAATGGCTTGGCAACATGCTCCCATAAAGATTATAGCCTTAAACACTCCCGGGAACAATTCCAGGCTGTCATGTGGATTCAACAGCCCATAAACTTTATTCTATGGCACGAACCAACAACACCTGCTCTCGGGTGTTTAATTCCAGCGGCTGGAAAGTCAGATTTGCGTGAAAGGTCATTTCAGGGCAATGTATCCCTTAGGAGCTCTGTACTTCTCTGCATCTTAGGAAGCTTGCTGCTCTCCACGAGGAGTTGGAACTTGCAGTCCAACTCAATTTTGTTGTGTGCTTATTGTTTGGTTTGGTGGCAGGGGTGACTCAGTGGTAGAATTTTTGCCTTCCCTAGGAGAGACCCAGGTTCAATTCCCTGGCCAACTCACTCCATGCTCTTCTCTGTCCGTGGAGGCATCTGTGTTGCTAGGGAGCTGGGCAGGTTTCGGAGCAGCTTCCAGACTAAGGTGGACTAGAAGAAATGTCTGGTGATCTGTTTCTGAAAATCAGTCCATGAAAACCCAATGGATCACGGCAGTCAGAGGGACAGCCACTCACACAATGACTCAGAACCAGGTTAGGCTTTTGTTCCTTAGTGCATGGGGCTGCCATGAGTCGGGGACATTCTCAGTGACAGCTAACAACAACAACAACAATAACAGCAACCGGACTTCATGGGGTGGAGTGGGGGTGGGGCTCTCTCTGCGGTAGACACTTCTGCCCACACAATATTCATTTCCCGTGTGCACAGCCTACTCCTTATTCTCTGCATACAGCACTCTGATTTTGCTCCAGGAAATTCACAATGCTCCATCTCCATCCCCATCACTCCAACCAGAGGCGGCTAGTGACCTGGTTTTGCCCATGAGATGTCAGCAGATGTCTGCTGGGTGGAGATTCTGGGAAAGCAGCTGTTCTCCTGATGGAAAGGGGTAGATCTGCTTCTCATGGCCCTTTCGGTCCTTTGCCTTCTTCCTGTCCAGAACACACACGTGATGCTTGAACTGTAGCAGCCACCTTTGTGACCAAAAAGGCTATGAAACTTGCCTTCACGTCAGCCTTGACATCGCCGAGCTATTAAATCAAGATCCAGTAACTTCCGACCTCCAGACTTCTTGTTATATGAGAAAAAAACAACCTTCTAGTAGCTTAAGCCGCTCGACTTGGTCTTCCATTTCTTGGCTTCTCATGCCTCACTCCAACTTCTGCCTCTCTCTCTCTTCATCCCATCTTCACCTGTAGTCTTCCTGGTGTGTGTCTTAAGTATCAAATTTTCCCTCCTCTTATTAGGACACTAGCCATTGGATGAGACCCCTCTCCAGAAGTAAGACTTCATCTCAATATGATTACGTCTACAAAGACACTATGATACTTAGATTTTGGGTCAACTAGGCTGGGCCAGGATTCTCAGTACTTTGGCAATTGAGATCTCCCTTATGATGTGACCTCACATAATGTAAATAGCTGCCTGACGGGATTGGAGTGGGACAATTGGGATGGGTCTGTCATCCTTATTGGGCCTGCAACCCCTGATTCAGCTTGATGTGGCCATGGAGGCACTGTGGCCTATGTTCCTAGATACAACTAGAAACGTGGAGAATCCCTTTCTCCTCTTATTCTGCTGCCCTGGATCCTGCATCTAGCTTCTTAAGATTTGAGTCAGTGGCCTGCCATGTTGCTTGTCGATTCTTGGGAGCAGTCAACATGTTGACTGCCAAATTTGGATTCATTCAACTTGGACTGCACCAGCCTGCTTCCTGGTTCATAGGCCCCAGCAGCTCTTTGAGTCAGGAAGGGCCTTTCACTGAGCACCGGACCTACAGACTTGAACCAGACTGGGCTTGCCCATCTGCAGCTGTGGGCTGCATATAAATGGTTTTCTTAATATAAATTGGCTTTGATATAAATGGCTTTCTTATACATCTATAAATGTCACTAGTTTTGCTTCTCTAGAAGACTTAGAGCAGTCCTATTTCAAAATTTAGCCTTATTTTCAGGTGCTAGGAATCAGAATTTCAACAACAAAAAATTTGGGTGGTGGTGGGGGGAGCAGGGAACACAATTCATCCCATAACACTAGGCAGCCTCAATCCCGTCTTAAAGGGAAAAGGAAGAGAGTCCTTTGATGGGGTATAAGATTCTCACTTTCTGTTTAAAAAACACTTCCAAATACATTGCAAGGACCCATTCTTTCCTATCTCCCTATCTTTTGAAATTATGACATTCCTTGAGTGTATGGAAAATATTCTCAGATGTACCTGGCATGAAGGAGAGAGAGGGAACTATCTAGTGCCTGGGCTGGAGCAACACGGCTTCCGAGGACAAAGCATTAAGCCATTGGCCTAGGGTTACCTTACCTGTAACGATGTCTTAAAAAACCCCTGGAACATCGTGTGGAAGAAAATGGTGAATCCTGCTATTACTCACACTGAAAATGAACCATGAGTCCATCTCCTGAGGCAGCCAAGCAGCAACATTAGCAACGTAAAGATGAATGTTGGAGCTGGAGATTCTGTGAAGGTCCTCCAGGGGAGGAGAAGCCAAAGGCTCCCAGGAGGAAGGCCAGACATTGTGTCTCCTGGCTTTCTCATCCATTGGGATCTAACCTGGCTCCACAACTATATTGCTTTGCACTACATTTTACATGCATTCTTTCACTACTTCACTCTACAGTTTCTGAGCTAGCTTTATTCATAGTCCTTTCAGGGAGTAAAGTGACATGCTGCGATTGTTGTTAGATACTGTCAAGTCCGTTCCAACTCAGTCAACCATGCGCCACAGAACGGAACCCTGGGGTCCTGCGCCATCCGTGCAATCGTTCCTGTGCCCGAGTCCACGGTGGCAGCCATGGTGCCAATTCATTGCATGCCCCTCCAGTTTACAAAGCATGATGTCTTTCTCCAGGGACTGGCTGCTATTGCCAACCTGTCCAAAGTACATGAGACGATGTCTTGCCATTTTTGCTTCTAAAGAGCATTCTGGCTATATTTCTTAGAAGACAAATTTGTTTGTTCTTAAGGATCTTTTATGTAGAAGCAAGGCAATTTGCAAATTGGGAGTCACAGGGTGCAGAACCTTCTAAAATAAATGGCCCAAGAAGGAGACCATTTCGAGAGTTTACATAAGAAAACACAAGGAGCTTCAGCAAAAAATTCTATGATTGATTGACATTTCGGCGACGGCTACAAGGAACTTCAGAAAAAATTTCAGTGAATGGCCAACATGTGGGTAATGGTTCCCAAACTGGATGAGGGTACATCTGAGACGTAGGAAATTGCCTACATTTCAAAAACAAAAAACAAAAACCTTAAGTTACAAAGTAGTCATTAAATTGGGTATATTTGTCCTGAAATAATCATGAGACATTCTAAATCTTATTCTGGATAAATATCTTTTTCTGAGTATTATTTGGGGCCTGCCTTTTTTTTTCTTAAAAATCATTTTATTTTTATATGTTATAACAATCCATGCATCCATTAGATCAAGTGGCCATGTACAATTGTTGGCATCAACAATTTCTAAACAATATCTTTTTGAACTCTTTGATGTCAGCTCCTCTTTTTTCCCTCCCTCCCCTCCCCTGCCATCCCCTCAAGCCCTTAATATATTGTGTATTGTTATTTATACATCTCTTACACCGCCCAGTCTCTCCCTTCACCTGCTATCTTGGTATTCATCTCCCTCAAAGGGGGTTATTCCTCCATCACTGCTATCCATTCCCTCTTCCCTGCCCTTATCCTCCTGGAATTATTGCTCCTATTACTGTTTCTGAGGGGGGTTGTCTTTCCTGAATTCCATATATTGAAAGCTCTCATCTGTGCTGCTGTATGTACACTGGTCTACTGGGATTTTTGAGGTAGGGCTGAGATCATAATAGTGGAGGGAGGGAGGATTAAAGAGCTAGGGGGGGTGTTGTCTGTTTCATCGGTGTTAAACTGCCCCCTGGGTGTAGTTTCTCTTCCGCGCAGCTCCTCTGCTCAGGAATGTTCAATTCTCTCCCGATGGGCTCTGGGTCTCTACTTTGAGTCCTCTCCATCACCTTGACGAGGTTGTTCATTTTGAACTTCTGTTGTCTGTTCCCACCGACACCTCATGGTCACACAGGTTGGTGTGCTTCTCCCATGTGGGCTTTGTTGATTCCCTGTTAGATGGGGGCCTGAATCTTTAAGCGGCAAGCAAAACCCTTAAGCAAGCACAGTTTCCTCGTGCACCGTAGGTGATCTGGCTATATTTCATGAATGGTGAGTTCCTGGGCTGCTTTCAGTTGCCACGGAGTCCACCTGGGCTCACGGTGGCAACATGAAAAACATTAGTGCAGGGAATGCAGCAGGGCTCTGACATTCCCATGATCCAGTTCGTTGGCAATGAATTCAAACATAATTACTTTATTCTAGAGCATGAGCGTCAATTTTCAACATGTGTCCATATCGGTATGTGCATAAGGGAAATATCTACACCAAATTTTTCATAACTGACACTGAATTTTGATTCACAGTGACCTTATGTAACACGATAGTTGTTAGTGCTGTCTGGTCAGTTCTGACTCATAGCCACTTGAGATGCAACAGCACCGCACTGCCTGATCCCAGGCCCTCCTCAAACTGGTCTTCTTTTAATCCTTTTGGTGTAGCCGCTCTGTCAATCGTCTCGTTGAGAGTCTTCTCCATTTTTGCTGTCCTTCTACTTTATTCAGCATGATATCCTTTTCCAGAGACTGGTCTTTCCTGCTGACACATCCAAATCACAGGAGACACAGTCTAACCCTCCTCACTTGTACGATGTATTTTAACTGTACTTCTTCCAAGACAGATTTGTTTGTTCTTCTGTCAGTTCATGATACTTTCAATGTTTGGCTACCATTCACCATAATTCAACTGCATCAATTCTTTTCCGATCTTGCTTGTCCAACGTCAGACATTCACGTGCATACGAGATGATTGAATATGCCATGGTTTATGTCAGGGACAGGTTAGTTCGCAGAGTGACCGCTTGGGTTCCTCAACACTTTCCAGAGATCTCGTGTCGTATATCTGCCCAATGCAATATGTTGTTTGGGTTACTGATTAAGCATCAGGCTAATAACCAAAGAGCTGGCAGTTCAAACCCACCAGCTGCAACCTGGGAGAAAGAGGAGGCTGTGTGCTTCCATTCAGACTACTTACTACCTTGAAACCCTATGGAGCAGTTGTTCTCTGTGCTACAGCATTGCTCTGAGAAGCCACTGGGCAGCAGCGGGCTTGGGATCAGCACTTAATTAGCTATTCTTACTTTTATTATTATTATTATCATTTTCTGCCATCCACATCTCTGTTAGCTGTAAATCATCCTACAGATAAAATAAAGGTTGGCTACAGTTGCAAAAGCAGTGGCATGAATCACACAGAAAGTGACAACTGAGGCTTGGGCTTCCCCCATCCTTCTCTCTTAACCCCAAAAGGAAGAGTCAAGGGAATTGCTGGACACAGGTAAGTGGAAGGAGAAAAAAGGCAGCGTGTCTTCAGCGCATCGGCCCTGTGCCAGGTGCAGATGGAGGGAGGCAGAAACGCCTTTGCTGTGGGTCTCAGTGCCTGTCTACGGGACTTACTTTATGGCTAGTCTCCTTGTAGGGAAAGTAGCTCTGGGCATTTAATATTCACTCATGGTTCACTAGCTTCCAGGGCCAAATTAAGAGAGGAAAGAGCAATAAGAATTCATTTCACCTCACTCCCTGTGAGACATGCTTGTTGACAAGAAACATGGAGCCACGCTAGAACTCTGGAGCTGAAGGAGCCACGTGGAGACCCCTGCCAGCACTCAGAGGCCTCTACCGCCACTGGATCCACAAGACTTTCCACCCACTGGCCTATGATCTTCCTGCACTCGGCATCATTGCATGTGTTTCTTGAGTCTGAAGAGAAATTTATAGATTGGTATCAGACATATCAGCTGATATCAAACTTATGGACTTGATCTGGACTGGGCTGAGATGTTTTCTCAATGTTCAATTGCTCCTTTATATAAAACTCTTTCTTATATACACACACAGAGAGAATTAATTCCATTGCTATTGTGATTTGTTTTGCTCCGTGTGTGCGCACACGCTCATGTGTGTTTAGTGACCAGTAAAGTCAATCAGAAACATCCCAGCAATGGGAGGAGAGGATGCGTGTGAGGGACTGAATTGGGTCTCCTTTAAAAGGAGCTTTGATGGCTTTGGGAGTGAAGTGGTTACACCAGTGGCTGCTGACCTCAAGGTCAGCAGTTTGAAACCACCAGTTGCTCTTCGGGGGAGAGAGATGGGACTTTCTACTCCCATAAAAAGTAACAGTCTTGGAAAGCCCTGGGGGTAGAGCTCTCCTGTCCTGTGGGATTTCTATGAGTCAGAGTAAACTCCATGGCAGCGAGGGTTTGTTTGGGGATGAGGAGCGGGAAGGGAGATTAGGTTTTTTTGTTTTCAGAAAAAGATACATTGAAATCTTAATCCCCTGTCACTGACCTTGTCTAGAAATTGTCCTCTGAAGACATTACCACTTAAGTGACCATGAAGTCATCTCAGAGTAAAACCAGAAAACCCCAAAGTCTCTGCCATCGAGTCGATGCTGCCTCGTGGGCACCCCTGTGGGTTTCCGAGACCAAAACTGTTGACAGGAGTGGAAAGTCCCGTCTTTCTCCCCAGAGCAGCTGACGGTTTTGAACTGCTGAGCTTGTGGACCCCGTCCATGTGTACCCCCTGTACCAGCAGGGCTCCTACTCAGTCTAAGCGGCATTCTTATCAAAGAGGAGAAGAGACCCAGAGGCACAAACGCAGAGGCAGGCAGGCCATGCGAAATAGCCCCTGCAAACCAAGCAACCCCCGGCCTGCCAGGAGTGAGAGAGGTCAGAAAGAAGGTTCCCTCGGAGTCTTCAGAGAGAGTAGGCCTGCTGAAACCCTGAATAGGCACTTCCGGCCTCCAGACCCACGAGAGCCTGCCTTTCCGTAATAAGGCACCCAGTGTTACCAAACCAAACCAAACCCACTGCCATAGACTTGGTTCCAACGCACAGAACTCCCATCGGGCAGGATGTGAGGACTGAAAAATTGGGCTTCAATGTCAATCTGCATTTTCTGAACCTAGATTCCCCTGCCCCTATCTCTACCAAGATCCCGGAATTACACGGACATTTCCAATAGCACACAGGAAAGTAGAAATCTCCTCTGGGAAAACTCAATAGACTTGGAGAAAAATATCTCCAAATGCTTATCCATGGAAAGTGCCGCCTCCCCTCCAGACAACCCCCAGCCCCTCCCACAGAGCAGTCCGCCAGTGGTCAGACTTCATCCATGAACACGGACCCTCCAGTCAGGAAGGACCTCTTCAGTCCGATGGACACTTACGGTCACTCGGTATTGGAAGCCTCCAAGGTGAAGATAAAGACCCAGACACACACCAAAGATGGAAAGTGGAGATAACAGAAACAAGGCAAGAAAAGGAGATGACTCTCAAGAACAAAGCTCAGAGATACAAGAAAGTGCTGCATCCACAAAATGAAAGCAGCCACAGGCAAGAAAGAGCTCTTGGGGGTTAGAAACTGAGAAGGCAAACTTACAAGTAAAGTGTCAAGAGAGAGGCCAAGAAATTTCAAATTTCAATGAAAAACTACTGAGAGAGGGCCTTTTAAGTATCAGTCCAGGAAGGTCCAGAGTAGCTAAGATTAGGTTTGACTCTCTGTAACAGAAATCTAAAATGATTGTGATGAAATGCACAAGGATTAAAAACAAAGAAAACACTGCCATCGAGTCCATTTGACCCATAGTGACCCTCTAGGACAGGGTAGAACTGCCCTTGTGTGTTTCTGAGACTAACTCTTTATGGGAGTAGAAAGCCTCATCTTTCTCCCATGGAGCAGCTGGTGGTTTCAAACTGCTGACCTTGCATTAGCAGACCGTCACATAACCACTATGATACCAGGGCTCCTCCCTCATACAAGCTAAACTGGTAGATGATGTCTATTTGCTCTTTCTTTAGCAAGTGGCTTTTTAAAAGCAAATTCGCGTCATTATCTAAGATAACTGCTGGTGCTCAGGGTGTCCTGTCTGCCTCATTCCAGCACCAGGAAAGAGGAAACTTGGAAGGACAGAGGACAGCCTCCCAGCTTAGTCAGTGCCAAAGCTATTTTCCAAGAAATTCTAACCATATCCACTGATATCTCATTGGTCAAAATTTAGTCTCTTGGTCCCAGCTGCCTTCAGGGAGTCTCACAAATGCAACCTCTTTCACTTGGTTCTTTACCACACCCCACCAGAAGGGGGTTTCTTACTAAGGAAGAAACGAATCCAGAAATCAACCCAGGGCCACTGAGGAGATTTCAAGTGACCCCAGAGGACAAGGTAGAACTGTCCCGTTGGGTTTCCAAGGCTGTAAATCTTTCCAGAAGCTACCACATCTTTTAGCTGAGAGATACCTGGTGGGTTTGAATTGCCAGCCTTTTTGCTTCGTATCTGAACACTTTAACCATTTTACCCCTGGAGCTTTTCAAGAGAGACAGAGGAGGCCCTCGGCCCCAGTCCCCCATTAAAGAGAGAGAGGGGAATGTAAATATTTCAGTAGGCTACAGGCAGTCTTTGCTACAGGATCCAATTTCGGAAAGAAAGAAAGAAGAAGAAGAATCTACAAGAAGTGAACAGAGAAAACAGATAGGAAGAAATGACTCCAAGGAATTTATGTTTCCAGACTGATGGATGGCCAAGCATCAAGCAAGCATAACGAATGCCAAGGAGTCCCCAAGGGCTGCACTTACAGACTTCAGGTGACTGAACACAAAGAGAAGGCCTAAGGCAAGTGAACTGTTCCCGTAAAGATAACAGCCAAGAAACCCTGTGGAGTCGTTGCTCTCTGTAACATGCATGGTGCCCATGAGTCAGAAGCCAACTTGTCAAAAATTGACAACAACAAAGAAAATTCTTAAATAAAACACGGGGGGTGGGGGGGCCTAAGAAAGGGTGACGCAGTTGTGAACCTCCCCCACTTGAAGTTGGAAAACAGTGCAGTGATATCATCAAATTCCTAGGAAAACAACAACAATAATTTGAGTGGCTACATAGATAGATGTGTAAGTAGAACAGGTGTGTGGTATGGAAGATGAACGTACATCCATAAGCATAGTTAAGTTTAGCAAAGGATACTTCTACATACCTGTGTATGTGCGCTGCTAATATGTCCATGTACATGCAGGTTGAGGAGTGTGACAGTTATATAACCTTTTGTCAACTTGAGCCAAGGGGTGGAGTCCAGCCTGTCAATCAGGTCATAGCCAGTGAGGCCTCAGTGTGGGCATGGCCTAGCCCTCAGGATTCTGGGAACTGCTGTCTTCCTCCTAGGAGGCGGGACACACACTCTGTCTTCGAGACATTCCTGTTGACAAGCCACAAGGAGCTACGCTGATGGAGCCAGAGCCCTGGAACTGGAGGAGCCACGTGGAGACCCATGCCAGCATTGAGATGCTTCCACCACCACTGGATCCACAAGACTTTCCACCTACTGGCCTGTGATCTTCCTGCATTCATTGTCATTGCATGTCTTGTGTGAGTCTAGAGAGGAATTTACAGACTGGTATCAAACATATGGGCTAATTTCAGACTTATGGACTTGATCTGGACTGGGCTGGGATGTTTTCTTAATATACAATTACTCTTTGATATAAAGCCCTTTCTTATCAACATATGAGTGTATATGAGTCTCCATAGATTTGTTTCTCTAGTCTACCTGGACTAACACCAGAGGAAAATAACAAATGGCTTTTAGCCATACTCATAGACTTGCGGGACCAAGTTATTGGGCTTGGGGACTTAGGACCATAGTCTTGGGTGATACATAGGTCAGTTGACATAATATAATTTACAGAAACAATGTTTTACATAGTGCTTCGGTGACTAGTGACTGGGGTCTTAAAAACTTGTGAGTGAGAAAGAAGAAAATGTTCTAAAATTGACTGTGGAGATGATTGTACAAATCTCTTTAACGTGATTCAATGACTGAATTGTATGATGTGTGAACTATATGTCAATAAAACTATTATAAAAACAAACCCGTGAGTGGCCATCTAACACACAGTTCTTGCTCTCTCCCATAGCAAAGAAGAGGGACAAAAAGGACAACTCGGGACACAGGAACCACAGCTTCCTCCAGCCTGAGAGCAGAACTCCAGGGTGCCTGGCTCCTGGGGCAAACCTCCCTGCAAGGGATCACAGAAGGCGGTCCTGGACAGAGTAGGAGCAAAACATAGACTGAGAGTCAAAACTGCTTGCTACTCTAATGGACTGGTGGGACCCCAGTAACTGTGGCCCCGAACCCATTCCCAAGGATGCACTTTTCAACCAAACGGTCAGTACTCTATAACATGAACAAGATCACCCATGAGAACAGACTCTTCAGAACAATCCACCATATGAGACCAAAAGGACAACAATGACCCGGAAAACAAAAGTTCAAAAGGCAGGAAGGAGCAGCCGGAAAAGGAAGCCCAGGGCGGAAGTGGGAAGAGTGCTGTTACGTTGCGGGGATTGCCATACATGTCGCAAAACAAAGTATGTATGAAATACTGAATGGAAAATTAATTGGCTCTGAAAACATTCACCAAACCACAATAAAATGTTCAAGAAAGAAAGGAATTTTTATTTTTTTAATTCTGAGGGAGGTATCTTTCACCCTAGAGCCTCATACCGGGCAAAACTAAACAATCAAACATATGTTGAAGCCTTGACTCATGAAGAACGTGCATGGGAAGAAGCCAAGAAAGAAGAAAAGGTGAAACCCAAGAATCTGAGGCGCCACCACAGAAGGAAGAGGGAGGCATTTCCCAGAATGCAGCTGTTCAGCAGCCCCAGGAACAACCAGACCAGGTTGAAGGAGAGGTGCAGAATGGACAGCTTATCTACAGGCTCTACTGTGAAGCCGTAACTGGAAATTCTCACTGCCGTCCAGTTGGTGCAGATTCAGAGACCCTGTAGCAAAGGGAAGGACTGACCCATGAGTGTCTGAGGCTGCAACTCATACAACTCGACTCACTGCCATCTGGTTGATTCCAGCTCACAGTGCAGCCTGTGGACACAGGAGAATTGCCCTGGGAGTTTCCGAGGCTGTAAAGCTTTACGGAAGTTGAAAACCTCATCCTTCTTCTGATAAGCAGCTCGTGGTTTTGAACTGCTGACTTTGCAGTCAGCAGCCAAACTCATAGCCACAGCCACCAGGCCTATAAGAAGGAATTAATTTAAAAAAACACACAAAATTACTTCATAAGGACAAAGAAAACTTAGCAAAAAAACAAATTACGAGAACCAAACCCTCACCTACTAGGATAGGAAGTTAAAAGACAGAACCTTGTAGCAGGTAGAAAAGTAAAGCCATAGCTGAGTTAGTGTGGCTGTCTCTGTTAAAAAGGAAGGGGAGTTGGAGCAAGGAGATTCTGTTTGTCATATAAGTCCTTTGGCACCATGTATTTTAAAACTATGTTCATTATCATGTTAACTTTTCAAAATCAGTTTCTTTTTCAATTGTTTTATTAGGGGCTCATACAACTCTTATCACAATCCATCCATACATCAATTGTGTAAAGCACATTTATACATTCATTGTCCTCATCATTCTCAAAGCATCTGCTCTCTACCCAAGCCCCTGGCATCAGCTCCTCATTTTTCCCCTCCCCCAAATCAGTTTTTTTTAAATGAAAACCAATAAGCTTATTTTTTCCTATGCTAATTATTCCAGAGATAGTCTTCCTTGAGCTTAGAGAATAAGGCATGACATGAAATAAATGAATGGATTGATCTGGTCCACTCTTACCGTCACCAGGGAGCCAATCCCTCTACCAGCTGATCCAATGATTCTAGAAATTAGGGTTCTATGTTTGAGGTCTTTCTATGTAAATCTCAGGGCCTCTGAGAAAGACCACTTGATCTTAAGTAGGCAGACTCGCTACAGTCCCCGAAACAAGGCATTGCTACCTGCGCTTCATGGATCCCACCTGAAGTCTTCAGAACCAGAGCACGTGAATGGTTTATCAAGTACCAGGCCTTTACATTCCTGAGCCCTTGGAAACCCAGTTTAAATGTTGATGAAGAAATACATCACAGTAATGAAATGCGGAAGGAGCCCCAGTGGTGTAGAGGGTCATACCCACCCACTGCACCACCGGAGGAAGAGGAGGCTCTCGTTCCCATGGAGATTTACACTCTCAGAACCCCCCGGGCAGTTCTAGTCCGTCCTAGAGGACCCTGCTGCGTTGGGATGGACCAGATGGCAGTGAGTGGAGGTTGATGAGGAAAAGTCCAGTTCAGGGATCCTCTAACTTTTTAAACAGGGGGCCAGTTCACTGTCCCTCAGACCATTGGAGGGCCAGACTAGAGTTTTAAAAAAGA